>NW_027172878.1:0-574 GCF_018151085.1 Drosophila tropicalis
TGGGCTGAGCTTATGTATTTTCTTGAGCCCAGCTTTCCCTCTTGTCTTGCTTAACGCCTTGGAGAGGTTGGCGATTAGCATGCCTTGTTGCATAATGAGTAATCTGCCATTCTTTCTTAGACGTCGTTACTAGCACTGTTCCATTGCTTTTCGTAGGCCTGTCAACAGGTTTAGTGTAAGAAGAAGGAGGTGGAGTAGATAGGTGCTGCAGCTGCCATCATAGACTCAAGTGCTAGACGAATTTTTCAATGTCCTCTGCAGCAACAGTTTCGGCGAACAGCCACCGTGGGCAAAATTTGCGTACATTTTAAATTTAGCCAATTTGTTTTGTTGTTTGTAAGCCTATATGGGCGATCAAGTACTTGAGGTCTTGTTAATAGTGTGAATAGTACTCGGAGAGTGATCGGAGTTGTATATATATCCGCAGTGATCCGATTACGCCACGGAATCTTCTTGTTAATGCGAAATCAATCAAGTCAGGCACTCGGATCTGCGGATCTGGGGCCAACAAAAGGCCTACCCGGTGAGACGCAATCCACCTTATTGAGAGGGTTATTGTGTTGTACAACTGCTT
>NW_027172879.1:0-6044 GCF_018151085.1 Drosophila tropicalis
TGTTCGTGGGGGGCGGAAGGATCAAATGAAATACAAGGAGTTGGCGGGTGCCAATTTCTTCCAGTTTGTGGTGAGCGAGTGGTGAATTAAAACGCTCTGAAAACTTCGGTTTAATAAGCGTAGGTTTTTATTATTTATATAATATTCACAGGTAACCAGGCACACACGGAAATGGTTCGGGTTGAAAGTGATTAACAAATCGTAAAAAATGCAAGAGAACGGGTGTTCGGTTGAAAGGCTCGATTCTTAGTGATGGCGGTGCCCATTGGAAAAAATCAATTGCTCCTCCCGAATTGTGACCGTAGGCACTCGAGGATCAAAAACCCTCCTCACTCCTCACCGCTCACTGCTCTTCGCCGCTCACTGCTGTTCACCCGGTGGCGTGAACATACCGCCCCCTTGCAGCATGTTGCAATGCCACCCTGGACATATAAAGGATGGGGACGGCAACGTCCTGGAGGCGCCTAGATCCCACAGGAGCCGGAGACGACCCATCCGGGAACACGGTGCTCTGGGCTGCGGGAGTACCGCTATGACCGGGCACACAGCCTGGTTGGATGACCCTCAGGATAGAGGTCTGCCCCGAGCACCACGGATACCGACGCCGGCCGATAGAAGTAGGGGTCGGCCAGGATCAGGGGTGGCGAACTTCTCTCGGACCGGCGCCGCCACTTCCCGGATGGGAGTGCGGATGAGCAAGTCCTCTTCGACCCGGAATATAACGTTCCGTCGGAACGTCTTGTCGGACCTCGACTCGAGGACGGCCGTACAGGCTTGGTCGACCCCGACCTTGGTCACAGCTAACCCCAGGGACCGGGCAAAGGAGAGATTGATGCGGCTCTCAGCCGCACACGCATCAAGAAGGACGCGGGTCTCGAAGGATTTCGAGCCATTGCCCAACCGGAGGACTGCGGTTGGCAGGACAGTCGTCGTCCTGGCGTGGAGCAGGGAGGATAACGAAATCTCGGGTGCGCCTTCTGGGGAAGCGGAGCGGTCGGACGATGATCGGGAACGGGGTTGTAGCGGGGGTGCAGCACGCCCGGGGGGTGATCGGCTGCGACGCCGGGCGGAGGCACATCGTCTCGGCGGTTGGTCGGCCATGTGGAGCAGGGTATGGTGCCTTTGCCCGCATCGTCGGCAACCATGGCGAGTCCGACACGCGTCGGATGAATGCTCGTGTGCCAAGCAATTGGGACAATATTTATTGATGAGCACCGCCCGAAGCCGCTTTTCCCTCGGAGGTTTAGGAAGCGCTGACACTGCCGGAGTGCATGAACCCCCCGACAGACCCGGCATCGGTACACGTTCGTGCCCTGTGGAGCTCGTTTGCTGCGGTGGTGCGGCAGACGCGTGGGGGCCATGTCGCTATGAAAGGGCGAGCTGAATGAACTGTAACGAAAGAAATTACGTATGGGGGAGTGGATTAGTCTATGCACGGGAACGAGAAACATGCACGGAGACGAGGACATTCGGAGGAAACATAGAGGGATTAGGAGTCACGATAAGGTTTTAGACTCAGGACTCCTGCTGTCTTGCAACAGAATGAGCTTCGCTACGGGTCTTCGGATAGACCCACGCGCGGTGGTGACATCAGCCACTCGGACGAGGCCGTCAGCCCCGGGCAGAGTGCGCTCAATTCGCCCCTAAGCGCCACTCGTTGGAGGGGAGATGATCTTCGGACACGATCACGAGGTCGCCGGTCTGGATGCTGCGAGTCGGTGATTTCCACTTGTTCCGTTTGTGAAGCTCCTTGAGGTACTCACTCTTCCAGCGGCGGCAGAAAGCCTGCTGGATTGCCTTTAGTCGCTGCCATCGGTTGATCAGCGACATAGGCTCGACCAGAATTTCCGGTTCCGCAATGGCTAAGAGTGGTCCTCCAATCAGGAAATGTCCCGGGCTTAGGGCCAGTAGATCCCTCTGGGTCCTCACTCATGGGAGAGATTGGCCTGGAGTTTAGGCACGCTTCGATCCTACACAGGAGAGTGGAAAGTTCCTCGAAGGTGTATTTGACAGTGGACGAGGACTTGTAAAACAGGGTCTTAAAACTTTTGACCCCTGCTTCCCTCAGTCCTCCCATATGGGGCGCGCTTGGCGGAATGAACTGCCAGGATAGGATGTGCTGGGGGAATGCCTTCATTATTTCAAGCTTGGTGGCGTTCAGGAAATCTTTTCGAGCGCCTTTGAGGCCCTACGAAGGTTTTGCCGTTGTCGGAGTAAATGCGCTGTGGGCATTGTCTCCGTGCGACAAACCGAGAGAAGGCTGCCAGAAATCTTTCAGTGGTGAGGTCGAGGTAGCCTCCGAGATGGATTGCCTTCGTGCTGGAAACACACAAAGACGCAGACATAACCCTTAGTTATGAGACACGCACGCCCGGTGTAATTTTTGATCTCGAACGGCCCTGCGGAAATCAATGCCCGTGTGGGTGAAGGGCCTGGAATACGTGATGCGTTCTCGAGGGAGATCACCCATCATCTGGGTCTGTAGTCGTCGACGATGAACGATGCAGACCTTGCACCCTTGATGTGGGACTTTACCATGTTCTTTATCCGTGGGATCCAGAATTTGGTGCGCAAATACCGCACCATCAGTTGATTGCCGCCATGCAACGTGATGCGGTGGGCGAATGCGACAAGCAGGCGAGAGTGAAATGAGTACTATATGGGAGGAGAATAGGGTGACGTTCATCATATCGGAGGGACTCCAGCGGCCCGGAGTCCGTCCGCAGGAGCGGAGTAACCCATGCTGGTCGAGAAATGGGTTCAGATTGAGTAGAGTGCTGGATGATGGCGGGGTCGCCCTTCGCCCAGGGCCCGTATCTCCGCGAGGTATTCCCGCCGCTGAGAGGTCCGAATCAAGGCGCGCTCGGCGGAAGAAGTTCGTCATTGGTGAGGCGAACCGTGGAAGGCGTCGAAATCCTCTTGGTGGCGAAGCGTAGGATGTACGCGATGACTCGTAGAGCCCTACCATAATTCGAGAAACGTTCGCTGACGTCCTCGAGTAGGGTGGTCGCGGTGGTGTGGCACTGGACCCGTTGCTCCAGCTGGGTGTCTGGGAGTTCGTTATGGGGAGTTGGCCAATACTCGGGGGCTCTCTGGAGCCAGTCCGGCCCATGCCACCCAGAGGCTGCTGGCCGATAGCTCGGCCGCGGAGACTCCACGGCTCGCCAGATCAGCGGGGTTGTCCTCCCGGAGCGCACATGTGACCAGCTTTGGCCACTAGTGCTTTCGGAGATCCTGGATACGCGATTGGCCACGAAGGTGGACCAACTGCACGGGGGTTTATTGAGCCAAGCCAACACGATGGTAGAGTCGGTCCAAAACTGGGAGGTTGCGGGTCGGATTGGAAGTTCAGGAACGATCGACGCCCAGAGATCGGCTAGCAGAACCGCTCCGCACAACTCTAGCCGAGGCGGCGAGACTGTTTTGGCTGGAGCTACACGGGTCTTAGCCGTTAATAAATGGACGTCTACTTGAGTTGCCGTACCGAACCCGCACATATAGGGCCGCTCCATACGCTTTCTGTGACGCCGTCACACCATAAGCCAGATCGCTCGCCAGGATAATCTTGCAGTCTTTGCCATAAAAAGAAGCTCGCCTGCCAAAAGGCGCTCGTTCAACCCAACGTCGACGTTTTGCTCACTCGTAATCCTGCCTGTTGTAAAAGGACTCTCGCCAAAATGCGCGCAGTTAACCCCAAACGACAGTTTTAACTCGTAATCCACGAATATTGTCGCAGCGGTCTCTCGGTAGAAGGATCCGCTGAGGTAAGCCTGGGAGTATCGCCTCGATTTGTCGATCGTACATCTCGTATATGTCGATACCAGCATCTAAAATAGTGTCGGCATGAAACGAATTGAAAGAACCGCCATTTCAGTACCTGAAGCGTGAAGGTCGGCCTGAAGAGTAGGACCGGTGTGCAAGACATCCCGTTGAGGCTGACGCCTTGCGTGTCGCGGAGAAGGCTCGACGCGTTAAATACCACGCGTACCTTAATTGGTGGTGCTATCGGGCCTTCCAAACACCGCATGATGGGGGAGATAGAAGTTTTTCCCATCTTTGGGCGGCGTCACCCGAATCATCATATGACCCAATTCCTCGTACTCTTGAATAATGGCATGTACTGCGTTTTTAGAACCGGATCCTTGAGAAGGCGTGCTTCATTCCGCAGGAATTGGGCCAACGCGATCGGTCTTGAGTGGCCCCAAGTCAACGCTATTCGGACCTTTGAACGGTAGGGACACAACATATCGGCCGTCCTTTCCCCTTTGGGTGGTCTCCTCTGGAAGTTCCGCTCGCAGAATGCGTCATCCTCCCCTTTTCGGCTTTGCGGGAAGGTCTTCCCACCTCCCAAAACTTGGTGAGGAGTACATCAAGCTTTGCTTCGGGACTAACTCGCGTCTGTGCCGCGAAAACGGATCTAGACACCGGAGGGTCGGGAGTGATAGCCCCACACAGAACCCATCCAAAGATGGTTTCTAGCCCGACAAAATCAACAATATCCTTTTGATCCGTTCTCCGAGGATGTGGGGAAACAGGTCTACACCGATGATCATGTCAATAAGCGCGGGCTTGTTGTAGTACGGGTCAGCCAGGGGGCGATCGAGGCGCTGCGTCGGAACCGTATTAAGGAATGGAGCTGTTGGAATGGCCCCTGACAATTTGGATACGACCAGGGCGGAGGCCCCAATCTTGTTCAATCTGTCACACGGGGGGCAGCCATATGGCGCATTACGACACACCTTGTCGCCGCCCTCCACCACTCTGGCCCATGCCAGTAACCGCGGTGTCTACTGGGTAGTAGGGGGCTGGACCATGCTGAAGACACGTTCGGAGAGAAAAGTTGAATCGGCTCCCGAGTCGATCAACGCCCGAATATGATGATCCACACCACGATGGTGCAGAGTGACAATCGCAGTGCCTAAAAGGCCTCTGCCTGGGGTAGATGCAAAATAACTTTGAGCATTTGTGAGCTGGTCGCTCGCGGACGGGCGCTCTGTGGCGCTGGATGGTGGGACTTGCGCAGCGGATGGCGAGGGCACGGACACATCACTAGGATGCAACAGCGTATGATGACGCTCCTTGCAGGTATGGCAATTATGGGCACTGGAGCAGCCCCTTCACTGATGACCGCGGGCAAAACAGTTCAGACAAAGTCCCTGCTGTCTAATGGTTTCCAGCCGCCTCTGAACAGGCATATCAAGGAAACTAGGGCAGAGCCGTATTGGTGATTTTCCCCGATGGCACAGCTTGCAAGACGCCGATTTGAGCTGAGCTTTCGCTGGAAACGCTTGGACTTTCATCGTTGCAGAGGATTTGGCGGGGACCAATGGGGATGGCTTGGACACTTGGGGCCGACTTATGTTCTTCGGTGGCATCCAGGACACGATACCGATCGGTAAGAAATTGGTTCAAATCGGACCACGTTGAGACGACAGTCTTATTGGGCGCTGATTGCTCCCACAGGAGGATTGTGGCCTTCGGCAATTTACTAGTGCAGATGGCGATAAGTAGGACATCCCAATTCTCAGTACTAACACCCGAACGCTCAAGTGCGGTAAGACACCCCTGAAACGCGGTCTGTAGCTCTCGCAAGGTTTTTCCCGACTCTTGTGCCACCGCGGGAATCTGAAGGAGTTGTCTGGCTTGAGTCATGACCAGCAGACGGCTGTTTTCGTACCGTGCGGTGAGGTTCTCCCCCGCGGCCTGGAAACCCCTCATTCGTCAGGGGGACTTAGCCACGATGGTTCTCGCTTCCCCCTCGCGTCTTGGCGTTCAAGTGATAGAGCTTCTCCACTTGTGACAAATACGGATTGGCGATATAAATGGCGGCGAACAAATCGCGGAATGTGGGCCATGCTAGGCTGTCGCCATCAAATGACTCTACCTCACACGGAGGAACTCTATGCCCCGGTGGCCCCGACGGAGCGGTTGGCTGACGCCCTAAGAGTCGTCATCTGTGCCGAGAGCTGTTCGATGCGTTCTCCGAACAACGTCCCGCATCGCACATATGCCGCGTAAGCGGATTCGTGCTTCGCCTTGATGTG
>NW_027172880.1:0-1892 GCF_018151085.1 Drosophila tropicalis
GAGGTCCGCTGGTGTGCTCGAAGGGGAAGACAAATGAGTTCATGTTGGATTTGGCTGGAAAACCATTTTAAGATGTGTGGCAAAGCCCTCTCGTCACTGTTGGCCCATCCGCATTGGTTTCGGACTCCTTATCGGTGAAATTGTTCTGCAGGAGCGCTTAAAGGTGGGTTTTTCCATGGTGGAAGGTGTGTGGTGCTGGTTGGGCTGAGCTTTGCTATGGCCCTTCTTTCGAGTCCAGCTTTCCTCTTGTTTTAACTCTTTCGAGAGGTTGCGATTAGTACGTCTTTTTTGCTGTCTTGCTGCTGGTGAGCGAGGGAATCTTCGTTGGCCTCTTCGGAGGACGTCGTTCTTCCGTTACCAATTGTCCTCTCCGCCGGTCTGCAGGGGGCCGTGTCAACAGGTTTAGTGTCAGAAGAGGCAGGTGGAGTAGATACTTTTTGCCGCAGGCTGCCATCATAGACTCAAGTGCAGAGACGCACATATCAATGTCCCTCTGCAGCATCCAGCTTCGGCGAACAATCAATTGGGCACTCATGTACATTTTAAATTTAAGCCAATTTGCTCTGTTGCTTGTAAGCCCATAGTGGGCGATCAAGTACTTGAGGTCTTGTTATTAGTGTGAATAGTACTGAGAGTGATCGGAAGTTTGATCTAGCAGTGTATCCGCAGTGATCCGATTACGTGGAATCCTCTTGGTTACTGTGAAATCAATCAAAGCCAGGCACTTTCTGTGGATCTGTGGGCCAACTGGTCAGGCCCATCCCGGTGAGATGACGCAATCCATCTTATTGAGAGGCCACCGCCAGCCAACTGCTTGCCCCTACCATGAACCCCCTAGTTAACTATCCTCTGTTGTACAACCGCTTGCCTTTAAGATCTACTCAGGCGAGACCCCAGTGCGATGCTTTGGGTTATAGTCCCCTGCTGCTGGCGTGTCCGAGTGGTTAGAGATCGGTAAATTCCTTTTCAGAGATTAGGAAGCGGGGGGGGGTGCAGCAGGGCAACCAATGGGGTGTTGCCGCAGCTCCTTTGAATTGTCAGAGCAGCTGTTTGTAGGTGGCTGTGTCCCAAATCTGTTGAGGAACGAGTGTTTTATACGGTTTTTGATTAGGATACCAGTCCTGCCATGAGCTTTTCCGTCTGATGGTTTGTTGCACAGAAGGTATATTTTGGTATTTGAAAATTATTTTTTGATGTTAAATGTGTTTCCGAAATCAGCAAAACGTCGATTTCACTTGAGTCTACGAATAGTTGCAGTTCATTTTTGTGCTTGGAGATGCCGTTAGCATTCCAAAGACATAGACGTAGGGAAGCCATTATTTATTCTCGATAAGCTTCTGGATAAGCAGGTTTTGATTCCGCATCAGTCCTTGCATACAGTTTTGCATGAACGTCATAAAAGTGGTCATGTTTTGATTGAGTGAGATCAATAGGGCTTCTAAGCCACTTGAGCTTGCTGGCCAAGCTCTGGTGCGCTAGGTTGCGGATTCTGTAGATGGTGGAGTGACGGGGCCTTTGCGGGCTCCGTCTGTCCAGCTCGGAGCACACTAGCGAAGGATACACTAGACTGTATGTAGCAGGCATGTTAGATGATCAAACAGCCTTGGCGAAGAATACCCCCGGTGTAGTTTTAGAGCGTTGACTTGGTGATTTTTGGTCCAGCTGGGGGTTTGTTCTCGTTTAGGTGAGATTTAAGATCCTTGCAGACAGGACATCCTCTGTAGTTGGCCGTGTGGTTCCATCCACAGTTACTGCATAATCTTAGTGCGACATTGTTTCTGTCCTTGCAAATGCCATCTTTATGATGTTCGCTACAGCCAACACACACTGACCTGAGATTGCAGTTGTTAGAGGTGTGGTTGTATTCCTTCGCGCTTACACTGCGGTGGTTG
>NW_027172881.1:0-3277 GCF_018151085.1 Drosophila tropicalis
AAACAGTGGCTAAACAAGGTGCTTAAATTATGCCACAAGATCTCAGAGCTGTGCTGTAAATAACAAGCTGGACCGGATGATGGCAAAACCAGCATCAGCTTTAGCTTCAGTTTCAGTATCGCCTCCTCCCTTCCTCCGTCAGCCACCGTTTAAGGCAGGCATTCATATTTATGGTCGTCTATCTCTGTGGTACTCTGTTGACATGGCCATGCGTTGCCTGCCACAAATTGTAGCCACTCCTCGGCTTCTCCTACGGTTGTCTTCCCATTCCAACTTTTGAGGCTTGGCTGCTGCTGCTGCTGCTGCTACTGCTAGTTGTTGGTCTCATGGTTGGTTGATTTTGGTTTTGAGCAATCAACGCGAGGGTGTAGGTGAATGTGTATGTGTGTGCGTGTGCGTGTGCGTGTGACTGTGTTAGTGTTTACTAAGCGCCACTCAGCTGGCTGCTGCTTATGTTTATACAAGTTAAAAACTTCTATCATAACAAGGAGTCAAGTACTTATACCATAAAACCCAAGTCCGTCAACACATGCCCATTGGCCGATCCTATTTCATCATCACAAGCAATTCCCATTGGTCAACCCCACCCAGTCGTCACATGCCCATTTGTCGCATGATCGCCTGTCTCAAATAACAGTCCGATAGCTAGGATAAACAACAAGTCACCCCACTCAATCGTCAGATGCCAATTTGTCGCATGATCGCCTATCCCCAGCAACAGTCCGATCGTTAGGATAAACAACAAACCTGATACCCAGAATCACCCCACAAATTTCGGCAATAAACAAAGAATGGTCCTGAACACTTGTGTAAACAAAGAAAGGTCCCACGCTCTTAGTGGACTATTGGACTCAGCCAACGCCGCCGCCTGCGACGACGTCAATTATCCAAGCCTTCATCCAACATAATCAAATCATAGAAAATCAGTCTTAAGCCTAAGTCGAAACCATCCGGTAAAACTTCGCTTTAGCTCGGCGGAATTCACTCAGTCAGAATCTTTCAGTTATCATTAAGTTGTAATTGTAAAGTGACTTTAAATAAAAATTATATTTTTTTATACCGTGAGTGAAGGAAGTGTTTAATTGGCGCCCGAGCAGGGACCCTGCTAAATAAAACTTGATCGAGTGTTAGTGAAAGATATCAGTGGTCGTGACCGAGAAAACGCGTTAAATGCCTTAAAGTGTCAACGAAATAAAAACACTATATTGAACTACACTAAGAATCAGACAGGGTCAAATTTATCGCTGCAATTTCCTCCAAGATCCGTTCAGAGGAAAACTGATAACCCAAACGTGTTTGCCCAGGAGCGTTAGTACCTTCAACGTTGGAAAAGCGAGCCCTCCTACAAGCCGATCAGTACAAGCACCGAAGATGTTATTAATAATGTAAGTTAAGCAAAATAATTCTAAGTGAAAGAAAATCAAAAAAAGAAAAAGAATTTGTGTAAACACAGTCAGAAAAAAATTTGTGAACCAAAACCAAAAGTTTAAATTTAAAAAGTAAAAAAAAGAAAAACACAAGCTATAAAATCCTTAATTAAATTTTTTTCTCACTCAAGAAAAAAGAATCAAAAATTGAAAAAGAAACTAGTAATAAGTAATCCCAAAAAAGGGAAAGAAATAATTCAAAATTTAAAAAAATTTTTTTTGTAAAAAAAAGAGAATAATCATTTAATATTGAAAAATTTGCATAATACCACAAATTAAGATTTAAGAAATAATTTTGAAAAAAAAGAGAATAATCATCTAATATTGAAAATTTTGCATAATACCACAAACTAAGTATTTAAGTACCAAAAACCATTTCCACCAAGATTAGCGGACATACCGCTATACCACTAACCATAGAACACATAGATGGGACAAACTCATGTTTTTGATTGCAAACGCTAGCCTAGTCATGGAACCCCAGAGAACTTCGGGGAAAACCCGAACGTTCGTACTCTCAATGAGCGTAAAGTGGGAGAGGGCCAAGCAGCTACGAAAATAATTTAGTGTAGCACAGCTACAGAACGATGAAGGCAGGCCTATGTCGCTTGTGATTTCGTTCTGTCTATGTATGTGTACACTCACATGCTCAGGTTAGTGTGTGTGTGACGTGAAGTTGTACAACATCGCATTTCAATAGCTCGCTCGACCAAAATTTTTAATTTTCGACAAAACAGCTACAATGCGAATAGGATATGCCCCTGTCGAAAGAATATCAAGAAATATTGGCCTCAGCTTCGTATGTATCCCGGTGGCTGTGCCGATAAAGTGCTCGCTTGGCGATCGGAATGTCCCTGGATCGAACCCCAACTCGTACTCGTTAAAAGGTTTTTCTTTGCCTATTTTTTTATTTATATAAAAATAAACAAAATAAAAATAAACAAAAGGGAAAAAAACAAAATAGAAATAAACTCGATTATCGTTGACGAAGGTTTTTTTTGTCTATTTTTTTTATTTTGTTTCTTTTTGGTTTGTTTTTTTTTTTTAATATTTTTTATTTATTTTTTTCGTTATGTTTTTTGTTTATTTTTATATAAATAAAAAAAATAGGCAAAAGAAAAACCTTTTAACGAGTACGAGTTGGGGTTCGAACCAGGGACATTCCGATCGCCAAGCGAGCACTTTATCGGCACAGCCACCGGATACATACGAAGCTGAGGCCAATATTTCTTGATATTCTTTCGACAGGGGCATATCCTATTCGCATTGTAGCTGTTTTGTCAAAAATTAAAAATTTTGGTCGAGCGAGCTATTGAAATGCGATGTTGTACAACTTCACGTCACACACACACTACGAAGCCTGAGCATATACCGAAGGAACAACGAAATCACAAGCGACATAGGCCTGCCTTCATCGTTCTGTAGTCTGTGCTACACTAAATTATTTTCGTAGCTGCTTGGCCCTCTCCCCACTTTACGCTCTCATTGAGAGTACGAACGTTCGGGTTTTCCCGAAGTTCTCTGGGGTTCCATGACTAGGCTAGCGTTTGCAATCAAAAAAACATGAGTTTATCCCATCTATGTGTTCTATGGTTAGTGGCTATACCTTTGTCAATATAAACTAAAATCCAATTTTCGCGGCATTATATCGTTTGTGACGTCATAATATTCGCGATATCGTAACACTTATTTCCTTGAAAGAAACCTGGTTCGAAATATTTTTTTCCAAAATGACTAATGACAACTGGGTTAAAGCAGCAGTCCTCCAGCAGGGTGGTAGTCAGGCAGCAGCTTCCGATGCTCCGACAGCATCCACCTCCGGTGCAGCAGCCGTGAATAGAATAGAGGCA
>NW_027172882.1:0-79519 GCF_018151085.1 Drosophila tropicalis
ATGGCTGCTGTAAAATGACCTTGCGGCTTGTATTGCTTCTATATTAAAGATGGCGCCCAACGTTATTAAAAACACTGCTGTAAAATGGACCCTACAGCACGTATGCCCCATATATTACAGATGGCGCCCAACGTTATAAAAATGGCGGCTGTAGAATGACCTTGCGGCTTGTATGGGTTTTTTATTAAAGATGGCGCCCAAATGTTTTGAAAATGCTGCTGTAAAATGGACCTTACAGCACGTATGCCCCATATATTAAAAATTGCGCCCAATGCTATCAAAATGGCTGCTGTAAAATGGACTCTGCTGCCTGTATGTCTTCTATACTAGAGATGGCGCCCAACGTTATCAAAAAGCTTCTTTAAAAAAGGACCCAAAACCTCTTACCCCCAAAAAATAAAAGTGGCGCCCAAGGTTATCAAAATGGCGGCTGTAAAATGACCTTGCGGCTTGTATGGCTTCTATACTTAAGATGGCGCCCAACGTTATCAAAAAGGCTGCTGTAAAGCGGACCTTACGGCTTGTATGGCTTCTATATATTAAAATGGCCCCAACGTTTATGAAAAGGCTGCTGTAAAATGGACCTTACAGCACGTATGCCCCATATATTAAAGATTGCGCCCAACGTTATCAAAATGGCGACTGTAGAATGACATTGCGGCTTTTATGGCTTCTATATTAAAGATGGCGCCCAACGTTCTCAACAGGGCTGCTGTAAAATGGACCCTACAGCTCTTATGCCCCATGAATTAAAGATAGCGCCCAACGTTATCAAAATGGCGGCTGTAGAATGACCTTGCGGCTTGTATGGCTTCTATATTAAAAATGGCGCCCAACGTTATCAAAATGGCTGCTGAAAAATGGACCCTACAGCACGTATGCCCCATATATTAAAGATTGTGCCCAACGTTATCAAAATGGCGGCTGTAAAATGAACCCCTGCTGCTTGTATGGCTTCTATATTTAAGATGGCGCCCAACGTTATGAAAATGGCTGCTGAAAGCGGACCTTGCGGCTTGTAGAGCTTCTATATTAAATAATGGCGCCCAACGTTATCATAGGACCATACAGCGCGGCTGCCCCATATATATTAAAGATGGCGCCCAAGGTTATCAAAATGGCGGCTGTGAAATGGACACTACAGCACGTATGCTCCATATATTAAAGGTGGCGCCCAACGTTATTAAAATGGCGGCTGTAAAAATGACCTTGCGGCTTGTATGGCTTCTATATTAAAGATGGCGCCCAACGTTATCAACAGGGCTGCTGTAAAATGGACCCTACAGCTCTTATGCCCCATAAATTAAAGATAGCGCCCAACGTTATCAAAATGGCGGCTGTAGAATGACCTTGCGGCTTGTATGGCTTCTATATTAAAAATGGCGCCCAACGTTATCAAAATGGCTGCTGAAAAATGGACCCTACAGCACGTATGCCCCATATATTAAAGATTGTGCCCAACGTTATCAAAATGGCGACTGTAAAATGAACCCTGCTGCTTGTATGGCTTCTATATTTAAGATGGCGCCCAACGTTATGAAAATGGCTGCTGAAAGCGGACCTTGCGGCTTGTAGAGCTTCTATATAAAATAATGGCGCCCAACGTTATCATGGGACCATACAGCTCGTATGCCCCATATATTAAAGATGGCGCCCAAGGTTATCAAAATGGCGGCTGTGAAATGGACACTACAGCACGTATGCTCCATATATTAAAGGTGGCGCCCAACGTTATCAAAATGGCGGCTGTAAAATGACCTTGCGGCTTGTATGGCTTCTATATTAAAAATGGCGCCCAACGTTATGAAAATGGCTGCTGAAAGCGGACCTTGCGGCTTGTAGAGCTTCTATATTAAATAATGGCGCCCAACGTTATCATAGGACCATACAGCTCGTATGTCCCATATATTAAAGATGGCGCCCAAGGTTATCAAAATGGTTGCTGAAAAATGGACCCTACAGCACGTATGCCCCATATATTAAAGATTGTGCCCAACGTTATAAAATGGCGGCTGTAAAATGAACCCTGCTGCTTGTATGGCTTCTATATTAAAGATGGCGCCCAACGGTATAAAAAAGGCTGCTGTAAAATGGACCTTACAGCACGTATGCCCCATATATTAGAGATTTCGCCCAACGCTATCAAAATGGCTGCTGTAAAATGACCTTGCGGCTTGTATTGCTTCTATATTAAAGATGGCGCCCAACGTTATTAAAAACACTGCTGTAAAATGGACCCTACAGCACGTATGCCCCATATATTACAGATGGCGCCCAACGTTATCAAAATGGCGGCTGTAGAATGACCTTGCGGCTTGTATGGGTTCTTTATTAAAAATGGCGCCCAACGTTATCATAGGACCATACAGCACGTATGCTCCATATATTAAAGATGGCGCCCAACGTTATCAAAATGGCAGCTGTAGAATGACCTTGCGGCTTGTATGGCTTCTATATTAAAAATGGCGCCCAACGTTATGAAAATGGCTGCTGAAAGCGGACTTTGCGGCTTGTAGAGCTTCTATATTAAATAATGGCGCCCAACGTTATCATAGGACCATACAGCTCGTATGCCCCATATATTAAAGGTGGCGCCCAACGTTATCAAAATGGCGGCTGTAGAATGACCTTGCGGCTTGTATGGGTTCTTTATTAAAAACGGCGCCCAACGTTATGAAAATGGTGGCTGTAAAATACACCCTACAGCACGTCTGCCCCACATACGTTATAAAATGAACCCTGCTGCTTGTATGGCTTCTATGCTAAAGATGGCGCCCAACGGTTTTGAAAATGCTGCTGTAAAATGGACCTTACAGCACGTATGCCCCATATATTAAAAATTGCGCCCAATGCTATCAAAATGGCTGCTGTAAAATGGACTCTGCTGTCTGTATGTCTTCTATACTAGAGATGGCGCCCAAGGTTATCAAAATGGCGGCTGTAAAATGGACACTACAGCACGTATGCTCCATATATTAAAGGTGGCGCCCAACGTTATTAAAATGGCGGCTGTAAAATGACCTTGCGGCTTGTATGGCTTCTATATTAAAGATGGCGCCCAACGTTATCAAAAGGGCTGCTGTAAAATGGACCCTACAGCTCTAATGCCCCATAAATTAAAGATAGCGCCCAACGTTATCAAAATGGAGGCTGTAGAATGACATTGCGGCTTGTATGGCTTCTATACTAAAGATGGCGCCCAACGTTATCAAAAAGGCTGCTGTAAAATGGACCCTACAGCACGTATGCCACATATACTAAAGATGGCGCCCAATGCTATCAAAATGGCTGCTGTAAAAAGACCCAACAGCACGTTTGCCCACATATATTAGAGATAGCGCCCAACGTTATCAAAATGGCGGCTGTAAAATGACCTTGCGGCTTGTATGGCTTCTATATTAAAGATGGCGCCCAACGTTATTAAAATGGCGGCTGTAAAAAAAGACCCAACAGCCCGTTTGCCCCATATATTAGAGTTGGCGCCCAACGTTATCAACAGGGCTGCAGTAAAATATGCCAAACAGCACGTAAGCCCCATATATTAAAGGTGGCGCCCAACGTTATGAAAATGGCGGCTGTAAAATGACCTTGCGGCTTGTATGGCTTCTATATTAAAAATGGGGCCCAACGTTATCAAAATGGCGGCTGTAAAATGGACCCTACAGCACGTATGCCCTATATATTAAAGGTGGCGCCCAACGTTATCAAAATGGCGGCTGTAAAATATACCAAACAGCACGTAACCCCATATGTTAAAGGTGGCGCCCATCGTTTTCTAAATGGAGGCTGTAGAATGACCTTGCGGCTAGTATGGCTTCTTTATTAAAGATGGCGCCCAACGTTATTAAAAACGCTGCTGTAAAATGGACCCTACAGCTCTTATGCCCCATATATTAAAGGTGGCGCCCAAGGTTATAAAAATGGCGGCTGTAAAATGAACCTTGCTGCTTGTATGGCTTCTATATTTAAGATGGCGCCAAACGTTATCAAAAGGGCTGCTGTAAAATGGACACTACAGCACGTATGCCCCATATATTAAAAATGGCGCCCAACGTTATCAAAATGGCGGCTGTAGAATGACCTTGCGGCTTGTATGGGTTCTTTATTAAAGATTGCGGCCAACGTTATCAAAATGGAGGCTGTAGAATGACCTTGCGGCTTGTATGGCTTTTATATTAAAAATGGCGCCCAACGTAAAGTGTAAAATGACCTTGCGGCTTGTATGGCTTCTATATTAAAGATGGCGCCCAACGTTTTTAAAATGGCGGCTATAAAATAGACCCTACAGCACGTCTGCCCCATATATTACAGATGGCGCCCAACGTTATCAAAATGGCTGCTGTAGAATGACCTTGCGGCTTGTATGGCTTCTATATTAAAAATGGCGCCCAACGTTATGAAAATGGCTGCTGTAAAGCGGACCTTGCGGCTTGTAGGGCTTCTATATTAAATAATGGCGCCCAACGTTATCATTAGGACCATACAGCTCGTATGCCCCATATATTAAAGATGGCGCCCAAGGTTATCAAAATGGCGGCTGTAAAATGGACACTACAGCACGTATGCTCCATATATTAAAGGTGGCGCCCAACGTTATCAAAATGGCGGCTGTAAAATGACCTTGCGGCTTGTATGGCTTCTATATTAAAGATGTATGGCGGCTGTAAAATGAACCCTGCTGCTTGTATGGCTTTTATATTAAAGATAGCGCCCAACGTTATCAAAAAGGCTGCTGTAAAATGGACCCTACAGCACGTATGCCCTATATATTAAAGATTGCGCCCAACGTTATGAAAATGGCGGCTGTAAAATGACCTTGCGGCTTGTATGGCTTCTATATTAAAGATGGCGCCCAACGTTTTTAAAATGGCGGCTGTAAAAAAGACCCAACAGCACGTTTGCCCCATATATTAGAGATGGCGCCCAACGTTATCAACAGGGCTGCTGTAAAATATACCAAACAGCACGTAAGCCCCATATATTAAAGGTGGCGCCCAACGTTATCAAAATGGCGGCTGTAAAATGGACCCTACAGCACGTATGCCCTATATATTAAAGGTGGCGCCCAACGTTATCAAAATGGCGGCTGTAAAATATACCAAACAGCACGTAACCCCATATGTTAAAGGTGGCGCCCAACGTTTTCTAAATGGAGGCTGTAAAATGACCTTGCGGCTAGTATGGCTTCTTTATTAAAGATGGCGCCCAACGTTATTAAAAACGCTGCTGTAAAATGGACCCTACAGCTCTTATGCCCCATATATTAAAGGTGGCGCCCAAGGTTATAAAAATGGCGGCTGTAAAATGAACCATGCTGCTTGTATGGCTTCTATATTTAAGATGGCGCCCAACGTTATGAAAATGGCTGCTGTAAAGCGGACCTTGCGGCTTGTAGAGCTTGCTATATTAAATAATGGCGCCCAACGTTATCATGGACCAACAGCAGCCCATATTATTATTAAAAGGCTGCTGTAAAATGGACCTTACAGCACGTATGCCCCATATATTAAAGATTGCGCCCAACGTTATCAAAATGGCGGCTGTAGAATGACCTTGCGGCTTGTATGGCATCTATATTATATATGGCGCCCAACGTAAATGTAAAATGACCTTGCGGCTTGTATGGCTTCTATATTAAAGATGGCGCCCAACGTTATTAAAATGACGGCTATAAAAAAGACCCTACAGCACGTATGCCCCATATATTAAAGATGGCGCCTAACGTTATCAACAGGGCTGCTGTAAAATGAACACTACAGCACGTATGCCCCATATATTAAAGGTGGCGCCCAACGTTATCAAAAAGGTGGATGTAAAATGGACCTTGCAGCTTGAATGGCTTCTATATGGTGAACAACGTTATTAAAATGGCGGCTGTAAAAAGGACCATACAGCTTATATGGCTCCTATATGTTGAAGTGGCCCAACGTTATAAAAATGGCGGCTGTAAAATGAACCCTGCTGCTTGTATGGCTTCTATATTTAAGATGGCGCCAAACGTTATCAAAAGGGCTGCAGTAAAATGGACACTACAGCTCGTATGCCCCATATATTAAAAATGGCGCCCAACGTTATCAAAATGGCGGCTGTAGAATGACCCTTGCGGCTTGTATGGGTTCTTTATTAAAGATGGCGCCCAACGTTATCAAAATGGAGGCTGTAGAATGACCTTGCGGCTTGTATGGCTTTTATATTAAAAATGGCGCCCAACGTAAATGTAAAATGACCTTGCGGCTTGTATGGCTTCTATATTAAAGATGGCGCCCAACGTTTTTAAAATGGCGGCTATAAAAGGACCCTACAGCACGTCTGCCCCATATATTAAAGATGGCGCCCAACGTTATCAAAATGGCGGCTGTAAAATATACCAAACAGCACGTAGCCCCATATGTTAAAGGTGGCGCCCAACGTTTTCTAAATGGAGGCTGTAGAATGACCTTGCGGCTAGTATGGCTTCTTTATTAAAGATGGCGCCCAACGTTATTAAAAACGCTGCTGTAAAATGGACCCTACAGCTCTTATGCCCCATATATTAAAGGTGGCGCCCAAGGTTATTAAAATGGCGGCTGTAAAATGAACCCTGCTGCTTGTATGGCTTCTATATTTAAGATGGCGCCCAACGTTATGAAAATGGCTGCTGAAAGCGGACCTTGCGGCTTGTATGAGCTTCTATATTAAATAATGGCGCCCAACGTTATCATAGGACCATACAGCTCGTATATTATGGCCCCACGTTATTAAAAAGGCTGCTGTAAAATGGACCTTACAGCACGTATGCCCCATATATTAAAGATTGCGCCCAACGTTATCAAAATGGCGGCTGTAGAATGACCTTGCGGCTTTTATGGCTTCTATATTATATATGGCGCCCAACGTAAAAGTGTAAAATGACCTTGCGGCTTGTATGGCTTCTATATTAAAGATGGCGCCCAACGTTATTAAAATGACGGCTATAAAAAAGACCCTACAGCACGTATGCCCCATATATTAAAGATGGCGCCTAACGTTATCAACAGGGCTGCTGTAAAATGAACACTACAGCACGTATGCCCCATATATTAAAGGTGGCGCCCAACGTTATCAAAAAGGTGGATGTAAAATGGACCTTGCAGCTTGAATGCCTTATATTAAAATGGTGACCAACGTTATTAAAATGGCGGCTGTAAAAAGGACCATACAGCTTATATGCCTTCTATATGTTGAAGTGCGCCCAACGTTATAAAAATGGCGGCTGTAAAATGAACCCTGCTGCTTGTATGGCTTCTATATTTAAGATGGCGCCAAACGTTATCAAAAGGGCTGCAGTAAAATGGACACTACAGCTCGTATGCCCCATATATTAAAAATGGCGCCCAACGTTATCAAAATGGCGGCTGTAGAATGACCTTGCGGCTTGTATGGGTTCTTTATTAAAGATGGCGCCCAACGTTATCAAAATGGAGGCTGTAGAATGACCTTGCGGCTTGTATGGCTTTTATATTAAAAATGGCGCCCAACGTAAAGCTGTAAAATGACCTTGCGGCTTGTATGGCTTCTATATTAAAGATGGCGCCCAACGTTTTTAAAATGGCGGCTGTAAAAAAGACCCTACAGCACGTCTGCCCCATATATTAAAGATGGCGCCCAACGTTATCAAAATGGCTGCTGTAGAATGACCTTGCGGCTTGTATGGCTTCTATATTAAAAATGGCGCCCAACGTTATCAAAATGGCTGCTGAAAACGGACCTTGCAGCTTGTATGAGCTTCTATATTAAATAATGGCGCCCAACGTTATCAGTAAAGGACCATACAGCTCGTATGCCCCATATATTAAAGATGGCGCCCAAGGTTATCAAAATGGCGGCTGTAAAATGGACCCTACAGCACGTATGCCCCATATATTAAAGGTGGCGCCCAACGTTATCAAAATGGCGGCTGTAAAATGACCTTGCGGCTTGTATGGCTTCTATATTAAAGATGGCGCCCAACGGTATAAAAAAGGCTGCTGTAAAATGGACCTTACAGCACGTATGCCCCATATATTAGAGATTTCGCCCAACGCTATCAAAATGGCTGCTGTAAAATGACCTTGCGGCTTGTATTGCTTCTATATTAAAGATGGCGCCCAACGTTATTAAAAACGCTGCTGTAAAATGGACCCTACAGCACGTATGCCCCATATATTAAAGATGGCGCCCAACGTTATCAAAATGGCGGCTGTAGAATGACCTTGCGGTTTGTATGGGTTCTTTATTAAAAACGGCGCCCAACGTTATGAAAATGGTGGCTGTAAAATACACCCTACAGCACGTCTGCCCCACATACGTTATAAAATGAACCCTGCTGCTTGTATGGCTTCTATGCTAAAGATGGCGCCCAACGGTTTTGAAAATGCTGCTGTAAAATGGACCTTACAGCACGTATGCCCCATATATTAAAAATTGCGCCCAATGCTATCAAAATGGCTGCTGTAAAATGGACTCTGCTGCCTGTATGCCTTCTATACTAAAGATGGCGCCCAACGTTATCAAAAAGGCTGCTGTAAAATGAACCCTGCTGCTTATATGGCTTCTATATTAAAGATGGCGCCCAACGATGTCAACAGGGCTGCTGTAAAATGGACCCTACAGCTCTTATGCCCCATAAATTAAAGATAGCGCCCAACGTTATCAAAATGGCGGCTGTAGAATGACCTTGCGGCTTGTATGGCTTCTATATTAAAAATGGCGCCCAACGTTATCAAAATGGCTGCTGAAAAATGGACCCTACAGCACGTATGCCCCATATATTAAAGATTGTGCCCAACGTTATCAAAATGGCGGCTGTTAAAATGAACCCTGCTGCTTATATGGCTTCTATATTTAAGATGGCGCCCAACGTTATGAAAATGGCTGCTGAAAGCGGACCTTGCGCGGCTTTTAGAGCTTGTAGGCTTATATTAAATAATGGCGCCCAACGTTATCTGTCATAGGACCATACAGCTCGTATGCCCCATATATTAAAGATGGCGCCCAAGGTTATCAAAATGGCGGCTGTAAAATGGACACTACAGCACGTATGCTCCATATATTAAAGGTGGCGCCCAACGTTATCAAAATGGCGGCTGTAAAATGACCTTGCTGCTTTTATGGCTTCTATATTAAAAATGGCGCCCAACGTTATCAAAATGGTTGCTGAAAAATGGACCCTACAGCACGTATGCCCCATATATTAAAGATTGTGCCCAACGTTATCAAAATGGCGGCTGTAAAATGACCTTGCGGCTTGTATGGTTTCTATATTAAAAATGGCGCCCAACGTTATAAAAATGGTTGCTGAAAAATGGACCCTACAGCACGTATGCCCCATATATTAAAGATTGTGCGCCCAACGTTATAAAATGGCTGCTGTAAAATGGACCCTCGGCTGCCTGTATGGCTTCTATATTAAAGATGGCGCCCAACGTTATCAAAAAGGCTGCTGTAAAATGGACCCTACAGCTCTTATGCCCCATATATTAAAGGTGGTGCCCAAGGTTATTAAAATGGCGGCTGTAAAATGACCTTGCGGCTTGTATGGCTTCTATATTAAAGATGGCGCCCAACGTTATCAAAAAGGCGGCTGAAAGAAGACCTTGCGGCTTGTATGGCTTCTATATTTAAAAATGGCACCCAACGTTATCATAGGACCATACAGCTCGCCCATATTTATTAAAAAAGGCTGCTGTAAAATGGACCTTACAGCACGTATGCCCCATATATTAAAGATTGCGCCCAACGTTATCAAAATGGGCAAAATGGACCCTACAGCACGTATGCCCCATATATTAAAGATGGCGCCTAACGTTATCAACAGGGCTGCTGTAAAATGAACACTACAGCACGTATGCCCCATATATTAAAGGTGGCGCCCAACGTTATCAAAAAGGTGGCTGTAAAATGGACCTTGCAGCTTGAATGGCTTCTATATGGTAAAATCCAACGTTATTAAAATGGCGGCTGTAAAAAGTACCGTACAGCTTATATGCCTTATTAGATGTCGAACAACGTTATAAAAATGGCGGCTGTAAAATGAACCCTGCTGCTTGTATGGCTTCTATATTTAAGATGGCGCCCAACGTTATCAAAATGGCGGCTGTAGAATGACCTTGCGGCTTGTATGGGTTCTTTATTAAAAATGGCGCCCAACGTTATCATAGGACCATACAGCACGTATGCTCCATATATTAAAGATGGCGCCCAACGTTATCAAAATGGCAGCTGTAGAATGACCTTGCGGCTTGTATGGCTTCTATATTAAAAATGGCGCCCAACGTTATGAAAATGGCTGCTGAAAGCGGACTTTGCGGCTTGTAGAGCTTCTATATTAAATAATGGCGCCCAACGTTATCATAGGACCATACAGCTCGTATGCCCCATATATTAAAGGTGGCGCCCAACGTTATCAAAATGGCGGCTGTAGAATGACCTTGCGGCTTGTATGGGTTCTTTATTAAAAACGGCGCCCAACGTTATGAAAATGGTGGCTGTAAAATACACCCTACAGCACGTCTGCCCCACATACGTTATAAAATGAACCCTGCTGCTTGCATAGCTTCTATGCTAAAGATGGCGCCCAACGGTTTTGAAAATGCTGCTGTAAAATGGACCTTACAGCACGTATGCCCCATATATTAAAAATTGCGCCCAATGCTATCAAAATGGCTGCTGTAAAATGGACTCTGCTGTCTGTATGTCTTCTATACTAGAGATGGCGCCCAAGGTTATCAAAATGGCGGCTGTAAAATGGACACTACAGCACGTATGCTCCATATATTAAAGGTGGCGCCCAACGTTATTAAAATGGCGGCTGTAAAATGACCTTGCGGCTTGTATGGCTTCTATATTAAAGATGGCGCCCAACGTTATCAAGAGGGCTGCTGTAAAATGGACCCTACAGCTCTAATGCCCCATAAATTAAAGATAGCGCCCAACGTTATCAAAATGGAGGCTGTAGAATGACATTGCGGCTTGTATGGCTTCTATACTAAAGATGGCGCCCAACGTTATCAAAAAGGCTGCTGTAAAATGGACCCTACAGCACGTATGCCACATATACTAAAGATGGCGCCCAATGCTATCAAAATGGCTGCTGTAAAAAGACCCAACAGCACGTTTGCCACATATATTAGAGATAGCGCCCAACGTTATCAAAATGGCGGCTGTAAAATGACCTTGCGGCTTGTATGGCTTCTATATTAAAGATGGCGCCCAACGTTATTAAAATGGCGGCTGTAAAAAAGACCCAACAGCCCGTTTGCCCCATATATTAGAGTTGGCGCCCAACGTTATCAACAGGGCTGCAGTAAAATATGCCAAACAGCACGTAAGCCCCATATATTAAAGGTGGCGCCCAACGTTATGAAAATGGCGGCTGTAAAATGACCTTGCGGCTTGTATGGCTTCTATATAAAAAATGGGGCCCAACGTTATCAAAATGGCGGCTGTAAAATGGACCCTACAGCACGTATGCCCTATATATTAAAGGTGGCGCCCAACGTTATCAAAATGGCGGCTGTAAAATATACCAAACAGCACGTAACCCCATATGTTAAAGGTGGCGCCCATCGTTTTCTAAATGGAGGCTGTAGAATGACCTTGCGGCTAGTATGGGTTCTTTATTAAAGATGGCGCCCAACGTTATTAAAAACACTGCTGTAAAATGGACCCTACAGCTCTTATGCCCCATATATTAAAGGTGGCGCCCAAGGTTATAAAAATGGCGGCTGTAAAATGAACCCTGCTGCTTGTATGGCTTCTATATTTAAGATGGCGCCAAACGTTATCAAAAGGGCTGCAGTAAAATGGACACTACAGCTCGTATGCCCCATATATTAAAAATGGCGCCCAACGTTATCAAAATGGCGGCTGTAGAATGACCTTGCGGCTTGTATGGGTTCTTTATTAAAGATTGCGGCCAACGTTATCAAAATGGAGGCTGTAGAATGACCTTGCGGCTTGTATGGCTTTTATATTAAAAATGGCGCCCAACGTAAATGTAAAATGACCTTGCGGCTTGTATGGCTTCTATATTAAAGATGGCGCCCAACGTTTTTAAAATGGCGGCTATAAAAAAGACCCTACAGCACGTCTGCCCCATATATTACAGATGGCGCCCAACGTTATCAAAATGGCTGCTGTAGAATGACCTTGCGGCTTGTATGGCTTCTATATTAAAAATGGCGCCCAACGTTATGAAAATGGCTGCTGAAAGCGGACCTTGCGGCTTGTAGAGCTTCTATATTAAATAATGGCGCCCAACGTTATCATAGGACCATACAGCTCGTATGCCCCATATATTAAAGATGGCGCCCAAGGTTATCAAAATGGCGGCTGTAAAATGGACACTACAGCACGTATGCTCCATATATTAAAGGTGGCGCCCAACGTTATCAAAATGGCGGCTGTAAAATGACCTTGCGGCTTGTATGGCTTCTATATTAAAGATGTATGGCGGCTGTAAAATGAACCCTGCTGCTTGTATGGCTTTTATATTAAAGATAGCGCCCAACGTTATCAAAAAGGCTGCTGTAAAATGGACCCTACAGCACGTATGCCCTATATATTAAAGATTGCGCCCAACGTTATGAAAATGGCGGCTGTAAAATGACCTTGCGGCTTGTATGGCTTCTATATTAAAGATGGCGCCCAACGTTTTTAAAATGGCGGCTGTAAAAAAGACCCAACAGCACGTTTGCCCCATATATTAGAGATGGCGCCCAACGTTATCAACAGGGCTGCTGTAAAATATACCAAACAGCACGTAAGCCCCATATATTAAAGGTGGCGCCCAACGTTATCAAAATGGCGGCTGTAAAATGGACCCTACAGCACGTATGCCCTATATATTAAAGGTGGCGCCCAACGTTATCAAAATGGCGGCTGTAAAATATACCAAACAGCACGTAACCCCATATGTTAAAGGTGGCGCCCAACGTTTTCTAAATGGAGGCTGTAGAATGACCTTGCGGCTAGTATGGGTTCTTTATTAAAGATGGCGCCCAACGTTATTAAAAACACTGCTGTAAAATGGACCCTACAGCTCTTATGCCCCATATATTAAAGGTGGCGCCCAAGGTTATAAAAATGGCGGCTGTAAAATGAACCATGCTGCTTGTATGGCTTCTATATTTAAGATGGCGCCCAACGTTATGAAAATGGCTGCTGAAAGCGGACCTTGCGGCTTGTAGAGCTTCTATATTAAATAATGGCGCCCAACGTTATCATAGGACCATACAGCTCGTATGCCCCATATTATTAAAAAGGCTGCTGTAAAATGGACCTTACAGCACGTATGCCCCATATATTAAAGATTGCGCCCAACGTTATCAAAATGGCGGCTGTAGAATGACCTTGCGGCTTTTATGGCATCTATATTATATATGGCGCCCAACGTAAATGTAAAATGACCTTGCGGCTTGTATGGCTTCTATATTAAAGATGGCGCCCAACGTTATTAAAATGACGGCTATAAAAAAGACCCTACAGCACGTATGCCCCATATATTAAAGATGGCGCCTAACGTTATCAACAGGGCTGCTGTAAAATGAACACTACAGCACGTATGCCCCATATATTAAAGGTGGCGCCCAACGTTATCAAAAAGGTGGATGTAAAATGGACCTTGCAGCTTGAATGGCTTCTATATGGTGAACAACGTTATTAAAATGGCGGCTGTAAAAAGGACCATACAGCTTATATGGCTTCTATATGTTGAACAACGTTATAAAAATGGCGGCTGTAAAATGAACCCTGCTGCTTGTATGGCTTCTATATTTAAGATGGCGCCAAACGTTATCAAAAGGGCTGCAGTAAAATGGACACTACAGCTCGTATGCCCCATATATTAAAAATGGCGCCCAACGTTATCAAAATGGCGGCTGTAGAATGACCTTGCGGCTTGTATGGGTTCTTTATTAAAGATGGCGCCCAACGTTATCAAAATGGAGGCTGTAGAATGACCTTGCGGCTTGTATGGCTTTTATATTAAAAATGGCGCCCAACGTAAATGTAAAATGACCTTGCGGCTTGTATGGCTTCTATATTAAAGATGGCGCCCAACGTTTTTAAAATGGCGGCTATAAAAAGACCCTACAGCACGTCTGCCCCATATATTAAAGATGGCGCCCAACGTTATCAAAATGGCGGCTGTAAAATATACCAAACAGCACGTAACCCCATATGTTAAAGGTGGCGCCCAACGTTTTCTAAATGGAGGCTGTAGAATGACCTTGCGGCTAGTATGGGTTCTTTATTAAAGATGGCGCCCAACGTTATTAAAAACACTGCTGTAAAATGGACCCTACAGCTCTTATGCCCCATATATTAAAGGTGGCGCCCAAGGTTATTAAAATGGCGGCTGTAAAATGAACCCTGCTGCTTGTATGGCTTCTATATTTAAGATGGCGCCCAACGTTATGAAAATGGCTGCTGAAAGCGGACCTTGCGGCTTGTAGAGCTTCTATATTAAATAATGGCGCCCAACGTTATCATAGGACCATACAGCTCGTATGCCCCATATTATTAAAAAAGGCTGCTGTAAAATGGACCTTACAGCACGTATGCCCCATATATTAAAGATTGCGCCCAACGTTATCAAAATGGCGGCTGTAGAATGACCTTGCGGCTTTTATGGCTTCTATATTATATATGGCGCCCAACGTAAATGTAAAATGACCTTGCGGCTTGTATGGCTTCTATATTAAAGATGGCGCCCAACGTTATTAAAATGACGGCTATAAAAAAGACCCTACAGCACGTATGCCCCATATATTAAAGATGGCGCCTAACGTTATCAACAGGGCTGCTGTAAAATGAACACTACAGCACGTATGCCCCATATATTAAAGGTGGCGCCCAACGTTATCAAAAAGGTGGATGTAAAATGGACCTTGCAGCTTGAATGGCTTCTATATGGTGAACAACGTTATTAAAATGGCGGCTGTAAAAAGGACCATACAGCTTATATGGCTTCTATATGTTGAACAACGTTATAAAAATGGCGGCTGTAAAATGAACCCTGCTGCTTGTATGGCTTCTATATTTAAGATGGCGCCAAACGTTATCAAAAGGGCTGCAGTAAAATGGACACTACAGCTCGTATGCCCCATATATTAAAAATGGCGCCCAACGTTATCAAAATGGCGGCTGTAGAATGACCTTGCGGCTTGTATGGGTTCTTTATTAAAGATGGCGCCCAACGTTATCAAAATGGAGGCTGTAGAATGACCTTGCGGCTTGTATGGCTTTTATATTAAAAATGGCGCCCAACGTAAATGTAAAATGACCTTGCGGCTTGTATGGCTTCTATATTAAAGATGGCGCCCAACGTTTTTAAAATGGCTGCTGAAAGCGGACCTTGCAGCTTGTAGAGCTTCTATATTAAATAATGGCGCCCAACGTTATCATAGGACCATACAGCTCGTATGCCCCATATATTAAAGATGGCGCCCAAGGTTATCAAAATGGCGGCTGTAAAATGGACACTACAGCACGTCTGCCCCATATATTAAAGATGGCGCCCAACGTTATCAAAATGGCTGCTGTAGAATGACCTTGCGGCTTGTATGGCTTCTATATTAAAAATGGCGCCCAACGTTATGAAAATGGCTGCTGAAAGCGGACCTTGCAGCTTGTAGAGCTTCTATATTAAATAATGGCGCCCAACGTTATCATAGGACCATACAGCTCGTATGCCCCATATATTAAAGATGGCGCCCAAGGTTATCAAAATGGCGGCTGTAAAATGGACACTACAGCACGTATGCTCCATATATTAAAGGTGGCGCCCAACGTTATCAAAATGGCGGCTGTAAAATGACCTTGCGGCTTGTATGGCTTCTATATTAAAGATGGCGCCCAACGGTATAAAAAAGGCTGCTGTAAAATGGACCTTACAGCACGTATGCCCCATATATTAGAGATTTCGCCCAACGCTATCAAAATGGCTGCTGTAAAATGACCTTGCGGCTTGTATTGCTTCTATATTAAAGATGGCGCCCAACGTTATTAAAAACACTGCTGTAAAATGGACCCTACAGCACGTATGCCCCATATATTACAGATGGCGCCCAACGTTATCAAAATGGCGGCTGTAGAATGACCTTGCGGTTTGTATGGGTTCTTTATTAAAAACGGCGCCCAACGTTATGAAAATGGTGGCTGTAAAATACACCCTACAGCACGTCTGCCCCACATACGTTATAAAATGAACCCTGCTGCTTGTATGGCTTCTATGCTAAAGATGGCGCCCAACGGTTTTGAAAATGCTGCTGTAAAATGGACCTTACAGCACGTATGCCCCATATATTAAAAATTGCGCCCAATGCTATCAAAATGGCTGCTGTAAAATGGACTCTGCTGCCTGTATGTCTTCTATACTAGAGATGGCGCCCAACGTTATCAAAAAGTCTGCTGTAAAATGAACCCTGCTGCTTATATGGCTTCTATATTTAAGATGGCGCCCAACGATGTCAACAGGGCTGCTGTAAAATGGACCCTACAGCTCTTATGCCCCATGAATTAAAGATAGCGCCCAACGTTATCAAAATGGCGGCTGTAGAATGACCTTGCGGCTTGTATGGCTTCTATATTAAAAATGGCGCCCAACGTTATCAAAATGGCTGCTGAAAAATGGACCCTACAGCACGTATGCCCCATATATTAAAGATTGTGCCCAACGTTATCAAAATGGCGGCTGTTAAATGAACCCTGCTGCTTATATGGCTTCTATATTTAAGATGGCGCCCAACGTTATGAAAATGGCTGCTGAAAGCGGACCTTGCGGCTTGTAGAGCTTCTATATTAAATAATGGCGCCCAACGTTATCATAGGACCATACAGCTCGTATGCCCCATATATTAAAGATGGCGCCCAAGGTTATCAAAATGGCGGCTGTAAAATGGACACTACAGCACGTATGCTCCATATATTAAAGGTGGCGCCCAACGTTATCAAAATGGCGGCTGTAAAATGACCTTGCTGCTTTTATGGCTTCTATATTAAAAATGGCGCCCAACGTTATCAAAATGGTTGCTGAAAAATGGACCCTACAGCACGTATGCCCCATATATTAAAGATTGTGCCCAACGTTATCAAAATGGCGGCTGTAAAATGACCTTGCGGCTTGTATGGTTTCTATATTAAAAATGGCGCCCAACGTTATAAAAATGGTTGCTGAAGAATGGACCCTACAGCACGTATGCCCCATATATTAAAGATTGTGCGCAACGTTATAAAATGGCTGCTGTAAAATGGACTCGGCTGCCTGTATGTCTTCTATACTAGAGATGGCGCCCAACATTATCAAAAAGTCTGCTGTAAAATGGACCCTACAGCTCTTATGCCCCATATATTAAAGGTGGTGCCCAAGGTTATTAAAATGGCGGCTGTAAAATGACCTTGCGGCTTGTATGGCTTCTATACTAAAGATGGCGCCCAACGTTATCAAAAAGACTGCTGAAAGCAGACCTTGCGGCTTGTATGGCTTCTATATTTAAAATGGCACCCAACGTTATCATAGGACCATACAGCTCGTATGCCCCATATTATTAAAAAAGGCTGCTGTAAAATGGACCTTACAGCACGTATGCCCCATATATTAAAGATTGCGCCCAACGTTATCAAAAAAGACCCTACAGCACGTATGCCCCATATATTAAAGATGGCGCCTAACGTTATCAACAGGGCTGCTGTAAAATGAACACTACAGCACGTATGCCCCATATATTAAAGGTGGCGCCCAACGTTATCAAAAAGGTGGATGTAAAATGGACCTTGCAGCTTGAATGGCTTCTATATGGTAAACAACGTTATTAAAATGGCGGCTGTAAAAAGTACCGTACAGCTTATATGGCTTCTATATGTTGAACAACGTTATAAAAATGGCGGCTGTAAAATGAACCCTGCTGCTTGTATGGCTTCTATATTTAAGATGGCGCCCAACGTTATCAAAATGGCGGCTGTAGAATGACCTTGCGGCTTGTATGGGTTCTTTATTAAAGATGGCGCCCAACGTTATCAAAATGGAGGCTGTTTCTTGCGGCTTGTATGGCTTTTATATTAAAAATGGCGCCCAACGTAAATGTAAAATGACCTTGCGGCTTGTATGGCTTCTATATTTTAGATGGCGCCCAACGTTTTTAAAATGGCGGCTATAAAAGGACCCTACAGCACGTCTGCCCCATATATTATATATGGCGCCCAACGTAAAATGTAAAATGACCTTGCGGCTTGTATGGCTTCTATATTAAAGATGGCGCCCAACGTTATTAAAATGACGGCTATAAAAAAGACCCTACAGCACGTATGCCCCATATATTAAAGATGGCGCCTAACGTTATCAACAGGGCTGCTGTAAAATGAACACTACAGCACGTATGCCCCATATATTAAAGGTGGCGCCCAACGTTATCAAAAAGGTGGATGTAAAATGGACCTTGCAGCTTGAATGGCTTCTATATGGAAAACAACGTTATTAAAATGGCGGCTGTAAAAAGGACCGTACAGCTTATATGGCTTCTATATTGTTGCGAACAACGTTATAAAAATGGCGGCTGTAAAATGAACCCTGCTGCTTGTATGGCTTCTATATTTAAGATGGCGCCCAACGTTATCAAAATGGCGGCTGTAGAATGACCTTGCGGCTTGTATGGGTTCTTTATTAAAGATGGCGCCCAACGTTATCAAAATGGAGGCTGTACCTTGCGGCTTGTATGGCTTTTATATTAAAAATGGCGCCCAACGTAAATGTAAAATGACCTTGCGGCTTGTATGGCTTCTATATTAAAGATGGCGCCCAACGTTTTTAAAATGGCGGCTATAAAATAGACCCTACAGCACGTCTGCCCCATATATTAAAGATGGCGCCCAACGTTATCAAAATGGCATCTGTAGAATGACCTTGCGGCTTGTATGGCTTCTATATTAAAAATGGCGCCCAACGTTGTGAAAATGGCTGCTGAAAGCGGACCTTGCGGCTTGTAGAGCTTCTATATTAAATAATGGCGCCCAACGTTATCATAGGACCATACAGCTCGTATGCCCCATATAATAAAGATGGCGCCCAAGGTTATCAAAATGGCGGCTGTAAAATGGACACTACAGCACGTATGCTCCATATATTAAAGGTGGCGCCCAACGTTATCAAAATGGCGGCTGTAAAATGACCTTGCTGCTTGTATGGCTTCTATATTAAAGATGGCGCCCAACGTTATCAACAGGGCTGCTGTAAAATGGACCCTACAGCTCTTATGCCCCATATATTAAAGATAGCGCCCAACGTTATCAAAATGGCGGCTGTTGAATGACCTTGCGGCTTGTATGGCTTCTATATTAAAAATGGCGCCCAACGTTATCAAAATGGCTGCTGTAAAATGGACCCTACAGCTCTTATGCCCCATATATTAAAGATTGTGCCCAACGTTATCAAAATGGCGGCTGTAAAATGAACCCTGCTGCTTGTATGGCTTCTATATTTAAGATGGCGCCCAACGTTATGAAAATGGCTGCTGAAAGCGGACCTTGCGGCTTGTAGAGCTTTTATATAAAATATTGGCGCCCAACGTTATCATAGGACCATACAGCTCGTATGCCCCATATATTAAAGATGGCGCCCAAGGTTATCAAAATGGCGGCAGTAAAATGGACACTACAGCACGTATGCTCCATATATTAAAGGTGGCGCCCAACGTTATCAAAATGGCGGCTGTAAAATGACCTTGCGGCTTGTATGACTTCTATATTAAAGATGGCGCCCAACGGTATAAAAAAGGCTGCTGTAAAATGGACCTTACAGCACGTATGCCCCATATATTAGAGATTTCGCCCAACGCTATCAAAATGGCTGCTGTAAAATGACCTTGCGGCTTGTATTGCTTCTACATTAAAGATGGCGCCCAACGTTATTAAAAAACACTGCTGTAAAATGGACCCTACAGCACGTATGCCCCATATATTACAGATGGCGCCCAACGTTGTCAAAATGGCGGCTGTAGAATGACCTTGCGGCTTGTATGGGATCTTTATTAAAAACGGCGCCCAACGTTATGAAAATGGTGGCTGTAAAATACACCCTACAGCACGTCTGCCCCACATACGTTATAAAATGAACCCTGCTGCTTGTATGGCTTCTATGCTAAAGATGGCGCCCAACGGTTTTGAAAATGCTGCTGTAAAATGGACCTTACAGCACGTATGCCCCATATATTAAAAATTGCGCCCAATGCTTTCAAAATGGCTGCTGTAAAATGGACTCTGCTGCCTGTATGTCTTCTATACTAGAGATGGCGCCCAACGTTATCAAAAAGTCTGCTGTAAAATGGACCCTACAGCTCTTATGCCCCATATATTAAAGGTGGCGCCCAAGGTTATCAAAATGGCGGCTGTAAAATGACCTTGCGGCTTGTATGGCTTCTATACTAAAGATGGCGCCCAACGTTATCAAAAAGGCTGCTGAAAGCAGACCTTGCGGCTTGTATGGCTTCTATATTTAAAATGGCACCCAACGTTATCATAGGACCATACAGCTCGTATGCCCCATATTATTAAAAAGGCTGCTGTAAAATGGACCTCACAGCACGTATGCCCCATATATTAAAAAGATTGCGCCCAACGTTATCAAAATGGCGGCTGTAGAATGACATTGCGGCTTTTATGGCTTCTATATTAAAGATGGCGCCCAACGATATCAACAGGGCTGCTGTAAAATGGACCCTACAGCTCTTATGCCCCATGAATTAAAGATAGCGCCCAACGTTATCAAAATGGCGGCTGTAGAATGACCTTGCGGCTTGTATGGCTTCTATATTAAAAATGGCGCCCAACGTTATCAAAATGGCTGCTGAAAAATGGACCCTACAGCACGTATGCCCCATATATTAAAGATTGTGCCCAACGTTATCAAAATGGCGGCTGTAAAATGAACCCTGCTGCTTGTATGGCTTCTATATTTAAGATGGCGCCCAACGTTATGAAAATGGCTGCTGAAAGCGGACCTTGGCGGCTTGTAGAGCTTCTATATTAAATAATGGCGCCCAACGTTATCATAGGACCATACAGCTCGTATGCCCCATATATTAAAGATGGCGCCCAAGGTTATCAAAATGGCGGCTGTAAAATGGACACTACAGCACGTATGCTCCATATATTAAAGGTGGCGCCCAACGTTATCAAAATGGCGGCTGTAAAATGACCTTGCTGCTTTTATGGCTTCTATATTAAAAATGGCGCCCAACGTTATCAAAATGGTTGCTGAAAAATGGACCCTACAGCACGTATGCCCCATATATTAAAGATTGTGCCCAACGTTATCAAAATGGCGGCTGTAAAATGACCTTGCGGCTTGTATGGTTTCTATATTAAAAATGGCGCCCAACGTTATAAAAATGGTTGCTGAAGAATGGACCCTACAGCACGTATGCCCCATATATTAAAGATTGTGCGCAACGTTATAAAATGGCTGCTGTAAAATGGACTCGGCTGCCTGTATGTCTTCTATACTAAAGATGGCGCCCAACATTATCAAAAAGTCTGCTGTAAAATGGACCCTACAGCTCTTATGCCCCATATATTAAAGGTGGTGCCCAAGGTTATTAAAATGGCGGCTGTAAAATGACCTTGCGGCTTGTATGGCTTCTATACTAAAGATGGCGCCCAACGTTATCAAAAAGGCTGCTGAAAGCAGACCTTGCGGCTTGTATGGCTTCTATATTTAAAATGGCACCCAACGTTATCATAGGACCATACAGCTCGTATGCCCCATATTATTAAAAAGGCTGCTGTAAAATGGACCTTACAGCACGTATGCCCCATATATTAAAGATTGCGCCCAACGTTATCAAAATGGCGGCTGTTGAATGACCTTGCGGCTTTTATGGCTTCTATATTAAATATGGCGCCCAACGTAAATGTAAAATGACCTTGCGGCTTGTATGGCTTCTATATTAAAGATGGCGCCCAACGTTATTAAAATGACGGCTATAAAAAGACCCTACAGCACGTATGCCCCATATATTAAAGATGGCGCCTAACGTTATCGACAGGGCTGCTGTAAAATGAACACTACAGCACGTATGCCCCATATATTAAAGGTGGCGCCCAACGTTATTAAAAAGGTGGATGTAAGATGTAAAAAAAACAGCACCGTATGCCCCTTATATGGCTTCAATATGTTGAACAACGTTATAAAAATGGCGGCTGTAAAATGAACCCTGCTGCTTGTATGGCTTCTATATTTAAGATGGCGCCCAACGTTATCAAAATGGCGGCTGTAGAATGACCTTGCGGCTTGTATGGGTTCTTTATTAAAGATGGCGCCCAACGTTATCAAAATGGAGGCTGTACCTTGCGGATTGTATGGCTTTTATATTAAAAATGGCGCCCAACGTAAATGTAAAATGACCTTGCGGCTTGTATGGCTTCTATATTAAAGATGGCGCCCAACGTTTTTAAAATGGCGGCTATAAAAGGACCCTACAGCACGTCTGCCCCATATATTAAAGATGGCGCCCAACGTTATCAAAATGGCATCTGTAGAATGACCTTGCGGCTTGTATGGCTTCTATATTAAAAATGGCGCCCAACGTTATGAAAATGGCTGCTGAAAGCGGACCTTGCGGCTTGTAGAGCTTCTATATTAAATAATGGCGCCCAACGTTATCACTAATGGACCATACAGCTCGTATGCCCCATATATTAAAGATGGCGCCCAAGGTTATCAAAATGGCGGCTGTAAAATGGACCCTACGGCACGTATGCTCCATATATTAAAGGTGGCGCCCAACGTTATCAAAATGGCGGCTGTAAAATGATCTTGCGGCTTGTATGGCTTCTATACTAAAGATGGCGCCCAACGTTATCAAAAAGGCTGCTGAAAGATGACCTTGCGGCTTGTAAGGCTTCTTTATTTAAAATGGCACCCAACGTTATCATAGGACCATACAGCTCGTATGCCCCATATTATTAAAAAAGGCTGCTGTAAAATGGACCTTACAGCACGTATGCCCCATATATTAAAAATTGCGCCCAACGTTATCAAAATGGCGGCTGTAGAATGACATTGCGGCTTTTATGGCTTCTATATTAAAGATGGCGCCCAACGATATCAACAGGGCTGCTGTAAAATGGACCCTACAGCTCTTATGCCCCATAAATTAAAGATAGCGCCCAACGTTATCAAAATGGCGGCTGTAGAATGACCTTGCGTCTTGTATGGCTTCTATATTAAAAAATGGCGCCCAACGTTATCAAAATGGCTGCTGAAAAATGGACCCTGCTGCTTGTATGGCTTCTATATTTAAGATGGCGCCCAACGTTATGAAAATGGCTGCTGAAAGCGGACCTTGCGGCTTGTAGAGCTTCTATATTAAATAATGGCGCCCAACGTTATCATAGGACCATACAGCTCGTATGCCCCATATATTAAAGATGGCGCCCAAGGTTATCAAAATGGCGGCTGTAAAATGGACACTACAGCACGTATGCCCCATATATTAAAGGTGGCGCCCAACGTTATCAAAATGGCGGCTGTAAAATGACCTTGCGGCTTTTATGGCTTCTATATTAAAAATGGCGCCCAACGTTATCAAAATGGTTGCTGAAAAATGGACCCTACAGCACGTATGCCCCATATATTAAAGATTGTGCCCAACGTTATCAAAATGGCGGCTGTAAAATGACCTTGCGGCTTGTATGGTTTCTATATTAAAAATGGCGCCCAACGTTATAAAAATGGTTGCTGAAGAATGGACCCTACAGCACGTATGCCCTATATATTAAAGATTGTGCGCAACGTTATAAAATGGCTGCTGTAAAATGGACTCGGCTGCCTGTATGCTTCTATACTAGAGATGGCGCCCAACATTATCAAAAAGTCTGCTGTAAAATGGACCCTACAGCTCTTATGCCCCATATATTAAAAGGTGGTGCCCAAGGTTATTAAAATGGCGGCTGTAAAATGACCTTGCGGCTTGTATGGCTTCTATACTAAAGATGGCGCCCAACGTTATCAAAAAGGCTGCTGAAAGCAGACCTTGCGGCTTGTATGGCTTCTATATTAAAAATGGCGCCCAACGTTATCATAGGACCATACAGCTCGTACCCCTTATTATTAAAAAGGCTGCTGTAAAATGGACCTTACAGCACGTATGCCCCATATATTAAAGATTGCGCCCAACGTTATCAAAATGGCGGCTGTTGAATGACCTTGCGGCTTTTATGGCTTCTATATTAAATATGGCGCCCAACGTTAAAGGGTGTAAAATGGACCTTGCGGCTTGTATGGCTTCTATATTAAAGATGGCGCCCAACGTTATTAAAATGGCGGCTGTAAAAAAGACCCTACAGCACGTATGCCCCATATATTAAAGATGGCGCCTAACGTTATCAAAAGGGCTGCTGTAAAAATGAACCCTACAGCACGTATGCCCCATATATTAAAGGTGGCGCCCAACGTTATCAAAATGGCGGCTGTAAAATGACCTTGCGGCTTGTATGGCTTCTATATTAAAAATGGCGCCCAACGTTGTGAAAATGGCTGCTGTAAAGTGGACCGTATGCCTTGTAGGCTTCTATATTAAATGATGGCGCCCAACGTTATCAAGGGCTGTAAAAGGACCACAGCACGTATGCCCCATATATTAAAGGTGGCGCCCAACGTTATCAAAATGGCGGCTGTAAAATGACCTTGCGGCTTGTATGGCTTCTATATTAAAGATGGCGCCCAACGTTATCAACAGGGCTGCTGTAAAATGGACCCTACAGCTCGTATGCCCCATATATTAAAGATAGCGCCCAACGTTATCAAAATGGCGGCTGTAGAATGACCTTGCGGCTTGTATGGCTTCTATATTAAAAAATGGCGCCCAACGTTATCAAAATGGCTGCTGTAAAATGGACCCTACAGCTCGTATGCCCCATATATTAAAGATTGTGCCCAACGTTATCAAAATGGCGGCTGTAAAATGAACCCTGCTGCTTGTATGGCTTCTATATATTAAGATGGCGCCCAACGTTATGAAAATGGCGGCTGTAAAAGCGGACCTTGCGGCTTGTAGAGGCTTTTATATAAAATATTGGCGCCCAACGTTATTTAAAAGGACCATACAGCTCGTATGCCCCATATATTAAAGATGGCGCCCAAGGTTATCAAAATGGCGGCTGTAAAATGGACACTACAGCACGTATGCTCCATATATTAAAGGTGGCGCCCAACGTTATCAAAATGGCGGCTGTAAAATGACCTTGCGGCTTGTATGGCTTCTATATTAAAGATGGCGCCCAACGGTATAAAAAAGGCTGCTGTAAAATGGACCTTACAGCACGTATGCCCCATATATTAAAGATGTCGCCCAACGTTATCAAAATGGCTGCTGTAAAATGACCTTGCGGCTTGTATGCTCTATATTAAAGATGGCGCCCAACGTTATTAAAAAGGCTGCTGTAAAATGGACCCTACAGCACGTATGCCCCATATATTAAAGATGGCGCCCAACGTTATCAAAATGGCGGCTGTAGAATGACCTTGCGGCTTGTATGGGTTCTTTATTAAAAATGGCGCCCAACGTTATGAAAATGGCGGCTGTAAAATGACCCTACAGCACGTCTGCCCCACATACGTTATAAAATGAACCCTGCTGCTTGTATGGCTTCTATGTTAAAGATGGCGCCCAACGTTTGAAAATGGCGGCTGTAAAATGGACCTTACAGACGTATGCCCCATATATTAAAAGATTGCGCCCAACGTTATCAAAATGGCTGCTGTAAAATGGACCCTGCTGCCTGTATGGCTTCTATATTAAAGATGGCGCCCAACGTTATCAAAAAGGCTGCTGTAAAATGGACCCTACAGCTCTTATGCCCCATATATTAAAGGTGGCGCCCAAGGTTATCAAAATGGCGGCTGTAAAATGACCTTGCGGCTTGTATGGCTTCTATATTAAAGATGGCGCCCAACGTTATCAAAAGGCTGCTGAAAGCAGACCTTGGGCTTGTATAGGCTTCTATATTTAAAATGGCACCCAACGTTATCATAGGACCATACAGCTCATATATTAAATGGGCCCAACGTTATTAAAAAGGCTGCTGTAAAATGGACCTTACAGCACGTATGCCCCATATATTAAAAATGGCGCCCAACGTTATCAAAATGGCGGCTGTAGAATGACCTTGCGGCCTTATGCTTCTATATTAAAGATGGCGCCCAACTAAAGTGTAAAATGACCTTGCGGCTTGTATGGCTTCTATATTAAAGATGGCGCCCAACGTTATTAAAATGGCGGCTGTAAAATGGACCCTACAGCACGTATGCCCCATATATTAAAGATGGCGCCTAACGTTATCGAAGGGCTGCTGTAAAATGGACACTACAGCACGTATGCCCCATATATTAAAGGTGGCGCCCAACGTTATTAAAATGGCGGCTGTAAAAAAATGGACCTACAGCTTGTATGCTCTATATTAGTGCAACGTTATAAAAATGGCGGCTGTAAAATGACCCGCGCTTGTATGCTTCTATATTAAAGATGGCGCCCAACGTTATCAAATGGCGGCTGTAAAATGACCGCGGCCGTATGCTTATATTAAAGATGGCGCCCAACGTTATCAAAATGGCTGCTGAAAGACCTTGCGGCTTGTATGGCCCTATATTTAAAATGGCCCAACGTTATCGTTTAAAAAGGCTGCTGTAAAATGGACCTTACAGCACGTATGCCCCATATATTAAAGATTGCGCCCAACGTTATCAAAATGGCGGCTGTAGAATGACATTGCGGCTTTTATGGCTTCTATATTAAAGATGGCGCCCAACGTTATCAACAGGGCTGCTGTAAAATGGACCCTACAGCTCTTATGCCCCATGAATTAAAGATAGCGCCCAACGTTATCAAAATGGCGGCTGTAGAATGACCTTGCGGCTTGTATGGCTTCTATATTAAAAATGGCGCCCAACGTTATCAAAATGGCTGCTGTAAAAATGGACCCTGCAGCACGTATGCCCCATATATTAAAGATGGTGCCCAACGTTATCAAATGGCGGCTGTAAATGACTGCTTGTATGGCTTCTATATTTAAGATGGCGCCCAACGTTATGAAAATGGCTGCTGAAAGCGGACCTTGCGGCTTGTAGAGCTTCTAATATTAAATAATGGCGCCCAACGTTATCATAGGACCATACAGCTCGTATGCCCCATATATTAAAGATGGCGCCCAAGGTTATCAAAATGGCGGCTGTAAAATGGACACTACAGCACGTATGCTCCATATATTAAAGGTGGCGCCCAACGTTATCAAAATGGCGGCTGTAAAATGACCTTGCTGCTTTTATGGCTTCTATATTAAAAATGGCGCCCAACGTTATCAAAATGGTTGCTGAAAAATGGACCCTACAGCACGTATGCCCCATATATTAAAGATTGTGCCCAACGTTATCAAAATGGCGGCTGTAAAATGACCTTGCGGCTTGTATGGTTTCTATATTAAAAATGGCGCCCAACGTTATAAAAATGGTTGCTGAAGAATGGACCCTACAGCACGTATGCCCCATATATTAAAGATTGTGCGCAACGTTATAAAATGGCTGCTGTAAAATGGACTCGGCTGCCTGTATGTCTTCTATACTAGAGATGGCGCCCAACATTATCAAAAAGTCTGCTGTAAAATGGACCCTACAGCTCTTATGCCCCATATATTAAAGGTGGTGCCCAAGGTTATTAAAATGGCGGCTGTAAAATGACCTTGCGGCTTGTATGGCTTCTATATTAAAGATGGCGCCCAACGTTATCAAAAAGGCTGCTGAAAGCAGACCTTGCGGCTTGTATGGCTTCTATATTTAAAAATGGCACCCAACGTTATCATAGGACATAGCCTCTATATTATTAAAAAGGCTGCTGTAAAATGGACCCTTACAGCACGTATGCCCCATATATTAAAGATTGCGCCCAACGTTATCAAAATGGCGGCTGTTGAATGACCTTGCGGCTTTTATGGCTTCTATATTAATAAATGGCGCCCAACGTTAAATGTGTAAAATGACCTTGCGGCTTGTATGGCTTCTATATTAAAGATGGCGCCCAACGTTATTAAAATGGCGGCTGTAAAAAGACCCTACAGCACGTATGCCCCATATATTAAAGATGGCGCCTAACGTTATCAACAGGGCTGCTGTAAAATGAACACTACAGCACGTATGCCCCATATATTAAAGGTGGCGCCCAACGTTATAAAATGGTGGCTGTAAAAAAATGGACCTTGCAGGGGGCTTTATTATTAAAGATGGCGACAACGTTATCAAAATGGCGGCTGTAAAATGGACCCTGCTGCATGTATGCCCCATATATTAAAGATGGCGCCCAACGTTATCAAAATGGCGGCTGTAAAATGACCTTGCGGCTTGTATGGGTTCTTTATTAAAGATGGCGCCCAACGTTATCAAAATGGCGGCTGTAAAATGACCTTGCGGACGTATGCTTTTATATTAAAGATGGCGCCCAACGTTAAATGGTGTAAAATGACCTTGCGGCTTGTATGGCTTCTATATTAAAGATGGCGCCCAACGTTTTTAAAATGGCGGCTGTAAAATGGACCCTACAGCACGTATGCCCCATATATTAAAGATGGCGCCCAACGTTATCAAAATGGCGGCTGTAGAATGACCTTGCGGCTTGTATGGCTTCTATATTAAAAATGGCGCCCAACGTTATAAAATGGCTGCTGAAAGCGGACCTTGCGGCTTGTAGGTCTATATATAAAAAATGGCGCCCAACGTTATCAGGCTGTAAGGACCATACAGCTCGTATGCCCCATATATTAAAGATGGCGCCCAAGGTTATCAAAATGGCGGCTGTAAAATGGACACTACGGCACGTATGCCCCATATATTAAAGGTGGCGCCCAACGTTATCAAAATGGCGGCTGTAAAATGACCTTGCGGCTTGTATGGCTTCTATACTAAAGATGGCGCCCAACGTTATCAAAAAGGCTGCTGAAAAAGGACCTTGCGGCTTGTAAGGCTTCTATATTAAAAATGGCGCCCAACGTTATCAAAAGGCGCTGTAATACAGCTCGTTAATATGCCCAATGTTATCAAAAAGGCTGCTGTAAAATGGACCTTACAGCACGTATGCCCCATATATTAAAAATTGCGCCCAACGTTATCAAAATGGCGGCTGTAGAATGACCTTGCGGCTTGTATGGCTTCTATATTAAAGATGGCGCCCAACGTTATCAACAGGGCTGCTGTAAAATGGACCCTACAGCTCGTATGCCCCATATATTAAAGATGGCGCCCAACGTTATCAAAATGGCGGCTGTAAAATGACCTTGCGGCTTGTATGGCTTCTATATTAAAAGATGGCGCCCAACGTTATCAAAATGGCTGCTGAAAAATGGACCCTGCTGCTTGTATGGCTTCTATATATTAAGATGGCGCCCAACGTTATGAAAATGGCTGCTGAAAGTGGACCTTGCGGCTTGTAGGGCTTCTATATTAAATAATGGCGCCCAACGTTATCATAAGGACCATACAGCTCGTATGCCCCATATATTAAAGATGGCGCCCAAGGTTATCAAAATGGCGGCTGTAAAATGGACACTACAGCACGTATGCTCCATATATTAAAGGTGGCGCCCAACGTTATCAAAATGGCGGCTGTAAAATGACCTTGCTGCTTTGTATGGCTTCTATATTAAAGATGGCGCCCAACGTTATCAAAATGGTTGCTGTAAAATGGACCCTACAGCACGTATGCCCCATATATTAAAGATGGCGCCCAACGTTATCAAAATGGCGGCTGTAAAATGACCTTGCGGCTTGTATGGTTTCTTATATTAAAAATGGCGCCCAACGTTATAAAAATGGTTGCTGAAAAATGGACCCTACAGCACGTATGCCCCATATATTAAAGATGGTGCCCAACGTTATCAAAATGGCTGCTGTAAAATGGACCCGGCGCTTGTATGTCTTCTATATTAAAGATGGCGCCCAACGTTATCAAAAAGGCTGCTGTAAAATGGACCCTACAGCTCGTATGCCCCATATATTAAAGGTGGCGCCCAAGGTTATTAAAATGGCGGCTGTAAAATGACCTTGCGGCTTGTATGGCTTCTATATTAAAGATGGCGCCCAACGTTATCAAAAAGGCTGCTGAAAGTGGACCTTGCGGCTTGTATGGCTTCTATATTTAAAAATGGCGCCCAACGTTATCATAGGACCATACAGCTCGTATGCCCCATATTAGCCGTTAAAAAGGCTGCTGTAAAATGGACCTTACAGCACGTATGCCCCATATATTAAAGATTGCGCCCAACGTTATCAAAATGGCGGCTGTAGAATGACCTTGCGGCTTTTATGGCTTCTATATTAAATATGGCGCCCAACGTTAATCTGTAAAATGACCTTGCGGCTTGTATGGCTTCTATATTAAAGATGGCGCCCAACGTTATTAAAATGACGGCTATAAAAAAGACCCTACAGCACGTATGCCCCATATATTAAAGATGGCGCCCAACGTTATCAAAAGGGCTGCTGTAAAATGAACCCTACAGCACGTATGCCCCATATATTAAAGGTGGCGCCCAACGTTATCAAAATGGCATCTGTAGAATGACCTTGCGGCTTGTATGGCTTCTATATTAAAAATGGCGCCCAACGTTGTGAAAATGGCTGCTGAAAGCGGACCTTGCGGCTTGTAGAGCTTCTATATTAAATAATGGCGCCCAACGTTATCATAGGACCATACAGCACGTATGCCCCATATATTAAAGGTGGCGCCCAACGTTATCAAAATGGCGGCTGTAAAATGACCTTGCTGCTTGTATGGCTTCTATATTAAAGATGGCGCCCAACGTTATCAAAAGGGCTGCTGTAAAATGGACCCTACAGCTCTTATGCCCCATATATTAAAGATAGCGCCCAACGTTATCAAAATGGCGGCTGTTGAATGACCTTGCGGCTTGTATGGCTTCTATATTAAAAATGGCGCCCAACGTTATCAAAATGGCTGCTGTAAAATGGACCCTACAGCTCTTATGCCCCATATATTAAAGATTGTGCCCAACGTTATCAAAATGGCGGCTGTAAAATGAACCCTGCTGCTTGTATGGCTTCTATATTTAAGATGGCGCCCAACGTTATGAAAATGGCTGCTGAAAGCGGACCTTGCGGCTTGTAGAGCTTTTATATTAAATATTGGCGCCCAACGTTATCATAGGACCATACAGCTCGTATGCCCCATATATTAAAGATGGCGCCCAAGGTTATCAAAATGGCGGCAGTAAAATGGACACTACAGCACGTATGCTCCATATATTAAAGGTGGCGCCCAACGTTATCAAAATGGCGGCTGTAAAATGACCTTGCGGCTTGTATGGCTTCTATATTAAAGATGGCGCCCAACGGTATAAAAAAGGCTGCTGTAAAATGGACCTTACAGCACGTATGCCCCATATATTAGAGATTTCGCCCAACGCTATCAAAATGGCTGCTGTAAAATGACCTTGCGGCTTGTATTGCTTCTACATTAAAGATGGCGCCCAACGTTATTAAAAACACTGCTGTAAAATGGACCCTACAGCACGTATGCCCCATATATTACAGATGGCGCCCAACGTTGTCAAAATGGCGGCTGTAGAATGACCTTGCGGCTTGTATGGGATCTTTATTAAAAACGGCGCCCAACGTTATGAAAATGGTGGCTGTAAAATACACCCTACAGCACGTCTGCCCCACATACGTTATAAAATGAACCCTGCTGCTTGTATGGCTTCTATGCTAAAGATGGCGCCCAACGGTTTTGAAAATGCTGCTGTAAAATGGACCTTACAGCACGTATGCCCCATATATTAAAAATTGCGCCCAATGCTTTCAAAATGGCTGCTGTAAAATGGACTCTGCTGCCTGTATGTCTTCTATACTAGAGATGGCGCCCAACGTTATCAAAAAGTCTGCTGTAAAATGGACCCTACAGCTCTTATGCCCCATATATTAAAGGTGGCGCCCAAGGTTATCAAAATGGCGGCTGTAAAATGACCTTGCGGCTTGTATGGCTTCTATACTAAAGATGGCGCCCAACGTTATCAAAAAGGCTGCTGAAAGCAGACCTTGCGGCTTGTATGGCTTCTATATTTAAAATGGCACCCAACGTTATCATAGGACCATACAGCTCGTATGCCCCATATTATTAAAAAGGCTGCTGTAAAATGGACCTTACAGCACGTATGCCCCATATATTAAAAATTGCGCCCAACGTTATCAAAATGGCGGCTGTAGAATGACATTGCGGCTTTTATGGCTTCTATATTAAAGATGGCGCCCAACGTAAATGTAAAATGACTTTGCGGCTTGTATGGCTTCTATATTAAAGATGGCGCCCAACGTTATTAAAATGACGGCTATAAAAAAGACCCTACAGCACGTATGCCCCATATATTAAAGATGGCGCCTAACGTTATCGACAGGGCTGCTGTAAAATGAACACTACAGCACGTATGCCCCATATATTAAAGGTGGCGCCCAACGTTATTAAAAAGGTGGATGTAAGATGTAAAAAAAAAGGACCGTACAGCTTATATGGCTTCTATATGTTGAACAACGTTATAAAAATGGCGGCTGTAAAATGAACCCTGCTGCTTGTATGGCTTCTATATTTAAGATGGCGCCCAACGTTATCAAAATGGCGGCTGTAGAATGACCTTGCGGCTTGTATGGGTTCTTTATTAAAGATGGCGCCCAACGTTATCAAAAAGGCTGCTGAAAGCAGACCTTGCGGCTTGTAAGGCTTCTTTATTTAAAATGGCACCCAACGTTATCATAGGACCATACAGCTCGTATGCCCCATATTATTAAAAAGGCTGCTGTAAAATGGACCTTACAGCACGTATGCCCCATATATTAAAAATTGCGCCCAACGTTATCAAAATGGCGGCTGTAGAATGACATTGCGGCTTTTATGGCTTCTATATTAAAGATGGCGCCCAACGTTATCAACAGGGCTGCTGTAAAATGGACCCTACAGCTCTTATGCCCCATGAATTAAAGATAGCGCCCAACGTTATCAAAATGGCGGCTGTAGAATGACCTTGCGTCTTGTATGGCTTCTATATTAAAAATGGCGCCCAACGTTATCAAAATGGCTGCTGAAAAATGGACCCTGCTGCTTGTATGGCTTCTATATTTAAGATGGCGCCCAACGTTATGAAAATGGCTGCTGAAAGCGGACCTTGCGGCTTGTAGAGCTTCTATATTAAATAATGGCGCCCAACGTTATCATAGGACCATACAGCTCGTATGCCCCATATATTAAAGATGGCGCCCAAGGTTATCAAAATGGCGGCTGTAAAATGGACACTACAGCACGTATGCTCCATATATTAAAGGTGGCGCCCAACGTTATCAAAATGGCGGCTGTAAAATGACCTTGCTGCTTTTATGGCTTCTATATTAAAAATGGCGCCCAACGTTATCAAAATGGTTGCTGAAAAATGGACCCTACAGCACGTATGCCCCATATATTAAAGATTGTGCCCAACGTTATCAAAATGGCGGCTGTAAAATGACCTTGCGGCTTGTATGGTTTCTATATTAAAAATGGCGCCCAACGTTATAAAAATGGTTGCTGAAGAATGGACCCTACAGCACGTATGCCCCATATATTAAAGATTGTGCGCAACGTTATAAAATGGCTGCTGTAAAATGGACTCGGCTGCCTGTATGTCTTCTATACTAGAGATGGCGCCCAACATTATCAAAAAGTCTGCTGTAAAATGGACCCTACAGCTCTTATGCCCCATATATTAAAGGTGGTGCCCAAGGTTATTAAAATGGCGGCTGTAAAATGACCTTGCGGCTTGTATGGCTTCTATACTAAAGATGGCGCCCAACGTTATCAAAAAGGCTGCTGAAAGCAGACCTTGCGGCTTGTATGGCTTCTATATTTAAAATGGCACCCAACGTTATCATAGGACCATACAGCTCGTATGCCCCATATTATTAAAAAGGCTGCTGTAAAATGGACCTTACAGCACGTATGCCCCATATATTAAAGATTGCGCCCAACGTTATCAAAATGGCGGCTGTTGAATGACCTTGCGGCTTTTATGGCTTCTATATTAAATATGGCGCCCAACGTTAATGTAAAATGACCTTGCGGCTTGTATGGCTTCTATATTAAAGATGGCGCCCAACGTTATTAAAATGACGGCTATAAAAAAGACCCTACAGCACGTATGCCCCATATATTAAAGATGGCGCCTAACGTTATCAACAGGGCTGCTGTAAAATGAACACTACAGCACGTATGCCCCATATATTAAAGGTGGCGCCCAACGTTATCAAAAAGGTGGATGTAAAATGGACCTTGCAGCTTGAATGGCTTCTATATGGTGAACAACGTTATTAAAATGGCGGCTGTAAAAAGGACCGTACAGCTTATATGGCTTCTATATGTTGAACAACGTTATAAAAATGGCGGCTGTAAAATGAACCCTGCTGCTTGTATGACTTCTATATTAAAGATGGCGCCCAACGGTATCAAAAAGGCTGCTGTAAAATGGACCTTACAGCACGTATGCCCCATATATTAGAGATTTCGCCCAACGCTATCAAAATGGCGGCTGTAAAATGGACCCTACAGCACGTATGCTCCATATATTAAAGGTGGCGCCCAACGTTATCAAAATGGCTGCTGTAAAATGACCTTGCGGCTTTTATGGCTTCTATATTAAAAATGGCGCCCAACGTTATCAAAATGGTTGCTGAAAAATGGACCCTACAGCACGTATGCCCCATATATTAAAGATTGTGCCCAACGGTATAAAAAAGGCTGCTGTAAAATGGACCTTACAGCACGTATGCCCCATATATTAGAGATGGCGCCCAACGTTATCAAAATGGCGGCTGTAGAATGACCTTGCGGCTTGTATGGGTTCTTTATTAAAAACGGCGCCCAACGTTATGAAAATGGTGGCTGTAAAATACACCCTACAGCACGTCTGCCCCATATACGTTATATAATAAACCCTGCTGCTTGTATGGCTTCTATGCTAAAGATGGCGCCCAACGGTTTTGAAAATGCTGCTGTAAAATGGACCTTACAGCACGTATGCCCCATATATTAAAAATTGCGCCCAATGCTATCAAAATGGCTGCTGTAAAATGGACTCTGCTGCCTGTATGTCTTCTATACTAGAGATGGCGCCCAACGTTATCAAAAAGTCTGCTGTAAAATGGACCCTACAGCTCTTATGCCCCATATATTAAAGGTGGCGCCCAAGGTTATCAAAATGGCGGCTGTAAAATGACCTTGCGGCTTGTATGGCTTCTATACTAAAGATGGCGCCCAACGTTATCAAAAAGGCTGCTGAAAGCAGACCTTGCGGCTTGTATGGCTTCTATATTTAAAATGGCACCCAACGTTATCTTAGGACCATACAGCTCGTATGCCCCATATTATTAAAAAGGCTGCTGTAAAATGGACCTTACAGCACGTATGCCCCATATATTAAAGATTGCGCCCAACGTTATCAAAATGGCGGCTGTAGAATGACCTTGCGGCTTTTATGGCTTCTATATTATATATGGCGCCCAACGTAAATGTAAAATGACCTTGCGGCTTGTATGGCTTCTATATTAAAGATGGCAGCCAACGTTATTAAAATGACGGCTATAAAAAAGACCCTACAGCACGTATGCCCCATATATTAAAGATGGCGCCTAACGTTATCAACAGGGCTGCTGTAAAATGAACACTACAGCACGTATGCCCCATATATTAAAGGTGGCGCCCAACGTTATCAAAAAGGTGGATGTAAAATGGACCTTGCAGCTTGAATGGCTTCTATATGGTGAACAACGTTATTAAAATGGCGGCTGTAAAAAGGACCATACAGCTTATATGGCTTCTATATGTTGAACAACGTTATAAAAATGGCGGCTGTAAAATGAACCCTGCTGCTTGTATGGCTTCTATATTTGAGATGGCGCCAAACGTTATCAAAAGGGCTGCAGTAAAATGGACACTACAGCTCGTATGCCCCATATTTTAAAAATGGCGCCCAACGTTATCAAAATGGCGGCTGTAGAATGACCTTGCGGCTTGTATGGGCTCTTTATTAAAGATGGCGCCCAACGTTATCAAAATGGAGGCTGTAGAATGACCTTGCGGCTTGTATGGCTTTTATATTAAAAATGGCGCCCAACGTAAATGCAAAATGACCTTGCTGCTTGTATGGCTTCTATATTAAAGATGGCGCCCAACGTTATTAAAATGACGGCTATAAAAAAGACCCTACAGCACGTATGCCCCATATATTAAAGATGGCGCCTAACGTTATCAACAGGGCTGCTGTAAAATGAACACTACAGCACGTATGCCCCATATATTAAAGGTGGCGCCCAACGTTATCAAAAAGGTGGATGTAAAATGGACCTTGCAGCTTGAATGGCTTCTATATGGTGAACAACGTTATTAAAATGGCGGCTGTAAAAAGGACCGTACAGCTTATATGGCTTCTATATGTTGAACAACGTTATAAAAATGGCGGCTGTAAAATGAACCCTGCTGCTTGTATGGCTTCTATATTTAAGATGGCGCCCAACGTTATCAAAATGGCGGCTGTAGAATGACCTTGCGGCTTGTATGGGTTCTTTATTAAAGATGGCGCCCAACGTTATCAAAATGGAGGCTGTACCTTGCGGCTTGTATGGCTTTTATATTAAAAATGGCGCCCAACGTAAATGTAAAATGACCTTGCGGCTTGTATGGCTTCTATATTTTAGATGGCGCCCAACGTTTTTAAAATGGCGGCTATAAAAAGACCCTACAGCACGTCTGCCCCATATATTAAAGATGGCGCCCAACGTTATCAAAATGGCATCTGTAGAATGACCTTGCGGCTTGTATGGCTTCTATATTAAAAATGGCGCCCAACGTTATGAAAATGGCTGCTGAAAGCGGACCTTGCGGCTTGTAGAGCTTCTATATTAAATAATGGCGCCCAACGTTATCATAGGACCATACAGCTCGTATGCCCCATATAATAAAGATGGCGCCCAAGGTTATCAAAATGGCGGCTGTAAAATGGACACTACAGCACGTATGCTCCATATATTAAAGGTTGCGCCCAACGTTATCAAAATGGCGGCTGTAAAATGACCTTGCGGCTTGTATGGCTTCTATATTAAAGATGGCGCCCAACGTTATCAACAGGGCTGCTGTAAAATGGACCCTACAGCTCTTATGCCCCATATATTAAAGATAGCGCCCAACGTTATCAAAATGGCGGCTGTAGAATGACCTTGCGGCTTGTATGGCTTCTATATTAAAAATGGCGCCCAACGTTATCAAAATGGCTGCTGTAAAATGGACCCTACAGCTCTTATGCCCCATATATTAAAGATTGTGCCCAACGTTATCAAAATGGCGGCTGTAAAATGAACCCTGCTGCTTGTATGGCTTCTATATTTAAGTTGGCGTCCAATGTTATGAAAATGGCTGCTGAAAGCGGACCTTGCGGCTTGTAGAGCTTTTATATTAAATATTGGCGCCCAACGTTATCATAGGACCATACAGCTCGTATGCCCCATATATTAAAGATGGCGCCCAAGGTTATCAAAATGGCGGCAGTAAAATGGACACTACAGCACGTATGCCCCATATATTAAAGGTGGCGCCCAAGGTTATCAAAATGGCGGCTGTAAAATGGACCCTACAGCCCGTATGCTCCATATATTAAAGGTGGCGTCCAACGTTATCAAAATGGCGGCTGTAGAATGACCTTGCGGCTTGTATGGCTTTTATATTAAAAATGGCGCCCAACGTAAATGTAAAATGAACTTGCGGCTTGTATGGCTTCTATATTAAAGATGGCGCCCTACGTTTTTAAAATGGCGGCTGTAAAATGACCTTGCGGCTTTTATGGCTTCTATATTAAAAATGGCGCCCAACGTTATCAAAATGGTTGCTGAAAAATGGACCCTACAGCACGTATGCCCCATATATTAAAGATTGTGCCCAACGTTATAAAATGGCGGCTGTAAAATGAACCCTGCTGCTTGTATGACTTCTATATTAAAGATGGCGCCCAACGGTATCAAAAAGGCTGCTGTAAAATGGACCTTACAGCACGTATGCCTCATATATTAGAGATTTCGCCCAACGCTATCAAAATGGCGGCTGTAAAATGGACCCTACAGCACGTATGCTCCATATATTAAAGGTGGCGCCCAACGTTATCAAAATGGCTGCTGTAAAATGACCTTGCGGCTTTTATGGCTTCTATATTAAAAATGGCGCCCAACATTATCAAAATGGTTGCTGAAAAATGGACCAAACAGCACGTATGCCCCATATATTAAAGATTGTGCCCAACGTTATAAAATGGCGGCTGTAAAATGAACCCTGCTGCTTGTATGGCTTCTATATTAAAGATGGCGCCCAACGGTATAAAAAAGGCTGCTGTAAAATGGACCTTACAGCACGTATGCCCCATATATTAGAGATTTCGCCCAACGCTATCAAAATGGCGGCTGTAAAATGGACCCTACAGCACGTATGCCCTATATATTAAAGGTGGCGCCCAACGTTATCAAAATGGCGGCTGTAAAATATACCCAAACAGCACGTAACCCCATATGTTAAAGGTGGCGCCCAACGTTTTCTAAATGGAGGCTGTAGAATGACCTTGCGACTTGTATGGGTTCTTTATTAGAGATGGCGCCCAACGTTATCAAAATGGCGGCTGTAGAATGACCTTGCGGCTTGTATGGGTTCTTTATTAAAAACGGCGCCCAACGTTATGAAAATGGTGGCTGTAAAATACACCCTACAGCACGTCTGCCCCATATACGTTATATAGTGAACCCTGCTGCTTGTATGGCTTCTATGCTAAAGATGGCGGCCAACGGTTTTGAAAATGCTGCTGTAAAATGGACCTTACAGCACGTATGCCCCATATATTAAAAATTGCGCCCAATGCTATCAAAATGGCTGCTGTAAAATGGACTCTGCTGCCTGTATGTCTTCTATACCAGAGATGGTGCCCAACGTTATCAAAAAGTCTGCTGTAAAATGGACCCTACAGCTCTTATGCCCCATATATTAAAGGTGGCGCCCAAGGTTATCAAAATGGCGGCTGTAAAATGACCTTGCGGCTTGTATGGCTTCTATACTAAAGATGGCGCCCAACGTTATCAAAAAGGCTGCTGAAAGCAGACCTTGCGGCTTGTATGGCTTCTATATTTAAAATGGCACCCAACGTTATCATAGGACCATACAGCTCGTATGCCCCATATTATTAAAAAGGCTGCTGTAAAATAGACCTTACAGCACGTATGCCCCATATATTAAAGATTGCGCCCAAAGTTATCAAAATGGCGGCTGTAGAATGACCTTGCGGCTTTTATGGCTTCTATATTATATATGGCGCCCAATGTAAATGTAAAATGACCTTGCGGCTTGTATGGCTTCTATATTAAAGATGGCAGCCAACGTTATTAAAATGACGGCTATAAAAAAGACCCTACAGCACGTATGCCCCATATATTAAAGATGGCGCCTAACGTTATCAACAGGGCTGCTGTAAAATGAACACTACAGCACGTATGCCCCATATATTAAAGGTGGCGCCCAACGTTATCAAAAAGGTGGATGTAAAATGGACCTTGCAGCTTGAATGGCTTCTATATGGTGAACAACGTTATTAAAATGGCGGCTGTAAAAAGGACCATACAGCTTATATGGCTTCTATATGTTGAACAACGTTATAAAAATGGCGGCTGTAAAATGAACCCTGCTGCTTGTATGGCTTCTATATTTGAGATGGCGCCAAACGTTATCAAAAGGGCTGCAGTAAAATGGACACTACAGCTCGTATGCCCCATATATTAAAAATGGCGCCCAACGTTATCAAAATGGCGGCTGTAGAATGACCTTGCGGCTTGTATGGCTTTTATATTAAAAATGGCGCCCAACGTAAATGTAAAATGACCTTGCGGCTTGTATGGCTTCTATATTAAAGATGGCGCCCAACGTTTTTAAAATGGCGGCTATAAAAAGACCCTACAGCACGTCTGCCCCATATATTAAAGATGGCGCCCAACGTTATCTAAATGGCTGCTGTAGAATGACCTTGCGGCTTGTATGGCTTCTATATTAAAAATGGCGCCCAATGTTATGAAAATGGCTGCTGAAAGCGGACCTTGCGGCTTGTAGAGCTTCTATATTAAATAATGGCGCCCAACGTTATCATAGGACCATACAGCTCTTATGCCCCATATATTAAAGATGGCGCCCAAGGTTATCAAAATAGCGGCTGTAAAATGGACACTACAGCACGTATGCTCCATATATTAAAGGTGAGCGAGTGGTGAATTTAAAAACGCGCGAAAACTTCGGTTAAATAAACTTATGCTTTATTAAATATTCACAGGGAGCCCGACACACACGAAATGGTTCGGGTTGAAAAAAATGACAAATCGTAAAAGCAAAAGAACGGGTGTTCGGGTGAAGAGCTCGATTCAGACTCCCTATGGCGATTTTACAGGAGAACCCTTCGTCACCCTCCTCAGTATGACCGAATTCGGTTTTGGGAAAAACCCTACCCCTCACTCTCTGCTGTTCACCCGGTGGCGTGAACATACCGCCCCCTTGCAACAAGTTGCAATTGCCTCGCTGGACATGTCTAAGGATGGGGGATGGCAGCGTTCTGGATCGCCATGACACGGGTGGAGATGGAGGGGGAACTTTGGATGCAGATGGAGTAGGCGGCACGATGGCTGAAGACCTTTGGATAGAAGCCCGAATGAAAGGCGGGTGCTTTTCGGGTCTTTGCTCCTTGGGTTGGATGTACGCGACAGAGCTGTCGATGTGCAAGAGCGTGTGGTGTTGCTTGCCACATCGATGGCATCCTGCTGTGCTCCTGCAGGAACCATTGGAATGCTCATGAGCCAAACAGTTCGGGCAGTATCCGTTGCTTAAGACTACCCGTAGCCTGTCGTCAGCTCGTAGTCCTCGAAACTGTCGGCACTAACGGAGCGCGTGTACCCCTTGACAAACGCGGCACCTGAAGCAATTGGAACTGCGTTCTAAATCGGATGGTGCTGCTGTCCTTAGAGACATTTTCGGGCTGCTGGAGGAGGTGGACCGAGACCGTCTGGATTTTCCAGTAACGGATCCACAGAGAACCCATCCGAACATCGTCTCGATCCCCACGAAAGAATCACCAACATTCTTGATGATTCGTTCCCCAAGGATAGTGGGAAGGAGCTCGGCTCCAAGCACCAAATCCACAGGAGCTCTTTGGTGAAATAGCGGATCAGCGAGCGGAAGGTCAAGCGAATCCTGCTTCACCTTATTCGGGACGGCGCGGGACGGAAGTGCTTCAGCTACACTAGGCAGCACCACGGCGACTGCTTGGAACTGTCGCAGCGGTTCGTCAGGAGGAGAAATCTGTAGGCGGCACACTTTGTCGCCGCTACCAGCATCGCATTGCCCAATACCGCGAATGCTAGTTGATACTTTGCAGCTTGGAGGATTAATCAATTCAAACATTCTTTGGGAAATAAAGGACGCTTCGGATCCCATATCAATCAAAGCGCGGATTTGAAACTGCTTGCCACGATGATGAATAGTTACCCTTGCAGTACCCAGGAGGCCAGTGTTGCGAGTGGAGGCAAAGTAACTTCCCACGTTTACAGGAGGGCTGCTGGAAGAATCGGAGGACGCAGGATTCGGAATTATACAAGCATCAGGTGCTGAGCTCTCTTGCACTTGAGCGGAAAAGGCCTGAGCTCGTGCCGTAGGTTTTCGGCTTACGGATGGAAAGGTCTGACCGCTAGAGTTTGGTTGAAGGACATCTGTGGCCTCTAGTACACGGTGGCGATCAGTTAGGAATCGATTCAGGTCGTCCCAGGATGAGACGGCGGTCTTATTTGGAACGGACTGTTCCCACAACAGAAGGGTGGATTTGGGCATTTTGCTCGTACAGATTGCTATGAGAAGGATATCCCAATTGTCTGTACAAGCCCCGGAAAGCTCAAGACCGGTTAAGCAACCTTGAATTGACGTCTGCAGTTCTCTCAACGCTTTGCCAGACTCTTGTGTTACAGCTGGGATCTGTAGAAGCTGCTTGGCTTGGCTCATAATCAATAATCGATTATTTTCGTATCGCGCAGTGAGGTTATCCCACGCGGACTGGAACCCTTCATTGGTCAAGGGTGACCTAGAAACAATGGCTCTGGCTTCACCGCGAGTTTTGGAACTTAAGTGGTAAAGTTTCTCCACTTGTGTTAGGCTTGGATTATGGATAAAAATCGCGGTAAACAAATCACGGAATGTAGGCCAAGCCAGGCTGTCTCCGTTGAAGATTTCGACATCGCACGGGGGAACTGTGTGGCTTTGGTGGGTGGAATCGACGGAGAGCGTGACTGGTGGGGAAGCCATTTTCGCGGACAACTGCTCGATTCGCTCTCCAAACAAAGTCCCGCCTCGCACATATACCATATAACAATATTCATGTTTAGCTTTAATTGTAGCTATGTGCTTCGGACTATCTTCGTTCTTTTGAGCCGTCAAGGCTTTATAGCATCGTGAAAACTCTGCCTCGACTTTTGTCCAAAGTGACTTAAGCTGGTCTAAGTGTATTTTAACGGAGACGAGTGGCACATCGTCAGCTAAAGCCTGGGACTCGCGAGTCTCGAACGCCGTTAATGCCTCGCACACGGCAACAAAGTCGGAAAGAGACATCGTAGAGTGTTCTCTGAGCTATTACGAATCGAATGGAAACAAATAACTTCGTGGAATTAGAGCTCTCAAGCGAGGAGATCGAAACGAAGCCGTAAGTGGACTGTATAATTTAAGTATAGAGGAGGATTGAGAAAAAGAAATGACTCCTCTTTCTAATGAACACAATGAATAAGCATAGATAGCATAAATAAAATTAGAAGGATTTATAATTTTCCTCGCAGTTGTGTGAATAATTATAAGGATATATAATCACTTGGATATTAAAATTTATACAATGTGGAAAAATGTTTAAATTTATAAGAGTATTTAAAAGTATGGAAAAATTGAGACCAGTAGGATTGGGAGTGCCGAAAACTTTTCAATAAGGAAAAAAAACTCTGAATTAGTTTTCATTAAACGGACAAGATCAATTTCATGGATCCCTGAGGAAAAGATCAAAATGCACCAAGACAAGCCAAAATATTAATTCCATATAAATAAAGTTGTACTTATTTTTCTTTAGAAAATATTTTGCGAATTAAATTCAATCAGTCGATTGAAATATGTTTGCACAATAAGAAAATCACGAAGGAAAAAATGGATGTCGTGACCGAGTCACGGCTTGGCTCAAGTGTCAGCACTGATGAGACTTGAGTGTCAGCACTGATCGAGAGTCAGCTGTTCTGCCGTTGTTTATGTTTTGTGAGTTTAATTAATTGTAAATTGTTTAACGAGGATCACGATTTCCTACTTTAATTATGTAGGTTTCGAATTATTAAATTGCGGAAAGCCAATCGGAGTGGCTGCAATTAATTTTGTGTGGGTGAATTCAAATTGTATGTGGACATATGTATGTGTGTTAATGTGTGCTTAACGCGGCAAAAGTATTACATGTGTATGTACCTATGTATGTACATACATATGTATGTATGGATGTAAAAATTATTTGACATAAATAATTTATGCCGATGGACTAATGATCAGCCCGTGGAGTGTGCTGTACACTTTAAGTAAAGGTAAGTGGTACTTTATAAATTCTCGATTATTAAGCACCTCTACTTGCAGGTTAGAAAACAGCTGTTTTTACATGTAGGAATGTATATGTGTGTATATACATACATATGTATGTATTGCTATGCAATTGGACTTTTGGACAATCCGAATTTCGAAGAATGAAAAAAAAAATGCACTTCATAAACACCAAAATGATCGGGAAATACCATGTAACCCTTGGAACAGGTCAGGTATGTACATACAAGTATACAAAAGTGTGTAGGTCGCTATGGAAGAGCGGGAAACCTCACACTTTTATAAGTTTGTAATGGAATATAATGTGAATGAGATTTTTAATAAGAAATGTTGTACTTATCAGGAATTCCGCCAATGCAAGCTGGAATAGCGGAAGGATATCCGGCTCGAAGGACCAATGTTCGTGGAGGGGCGGAAGGATCCAAATAAATACAAGTAGTTGGCGGGTGCCAATTTCTTCTGGATATGGTGAGCGAGTGGTGAATTAAAAACGCGCGAAAACTTCGGTTAAATAAACTTATGCTTTATTAAATATTCACAGGGAGCCCGACACACACGAAATGGTTCGGGTTGAAAAAAATGACAAATCGTAAAAGCAAAAGAACGGGTGTTCGGGTGAAGAGCTCGATTCAGACTCCCTATGGCGATTTTACAGGAGAACCCTTCGTCACCCTCCTCAGTATGACCGAATTCGGTTTTGGGAAAAACCCTACCCCTCACTCTCTGCTGTTCACCCGGTGGCGTGAACAGCTCCATATATTAAAGGTGGCGCCCAACGTTATCAAAATGGCGGCTGTAAAATGACCTTGCGGCTTGTATGGCTTCTATATTAAAGATGGCGCCCAACGGTATAAAAAAGGCTGCTGTAAAATGGACCTTACAGCACGTATGCCCCATATATTAGAGATTTCGCCCAACGCTATCAAAATGGCTGCTGTAAAATGACCTTTCGGCTTGTATTGCTTCTATATTAAAGATGGCGCCCAACGTTATTAAAAACACTGCTGTAAAATGGACCATACAGCACGTATGCCCCATATATTACAGATGGCGCCCAACGTTATCAAAATGGCGGCTGTAGAATGACCTTGCGGTTTGTATGGGTTCTTTATTAAAAACGGCGCCCAACGTTATGAAAATGGTGGCTGTAAAATACACCCTACAGCACGTCTGCCCCACATACGTTATAAAATGAACCCTGCTGCTTGTATGGCTTCTATGCTAAAGATGGCGCCCAACGGTTTTGAAAATGCTGCTGTAAAATGGACCTTACAGCACGTATGCCCCATATATTAAAAATTGCGCCCAATGCTATCAAAATGGCTGCTGTAAAATGGACTCTGCTGCCTGTATGTCTTCTATACTAGAGATGGCGCCCAACGTTATCAAAAAGTCTGCTGTAAAATGGACCCTACAGCTCTTATGCCCCATATATTAAAGGTGGCGCCCAAGGTTATCAAAATGGCGGCTGTAAAATGACCTTGCGGCTTGTATGGCTTCTATACTAAAGATGGCGCCCAACGTTATCAAAAAGGCTGCTGAAAGCAGACCTTGCGGCTTGTATGGCTTCTATATTTAAAATGGCACCCAACGTTATCATAGGACCATACAGCTCGTATGCCCCATATTATTAAAAAGGCTGCTGTAAAATGGACCTTACAGCACGTATGCCCCATATATTAAAGATTGCGCCCAACGTTATCAAAATGGCGGCTGTAGAATGACATTGCGGCTTTTATGGCTTCTATATTAAAGATGGCGCCCAACGTTATCAACAGGGCTGCTGTAAAATAGACCCTACAGCTCTTATGCCCCATGAATTAAAGATAGCGCCCAACGTTATCAAAATGGCGGCTGTAGAATGACCTTGCGGCTTGTATGGCTTCTATATTAAAAATGGCGCCCAACGTTATCAAAAAGGCTGCTGTAAAATGGACCCTTCAGCACGTATGCCCCATATATTAAAGATTGCGCCCAACGTTATGAAAATGGCGGCTGTAAAATGACCTTGCGGCTTGTATGGCTTCTATATTAAAGATGGCGCCCAACGTTTTTAAAATGGCGGCTGTAAAAAAGACCCAACAGCACGTTTGCCCCATATATTAGAGATGGCGCCCAACGTTATCAACAGGGCTGCTGTAAAATATACCAAACAGCACGTAAGCCCCATATATTAAAGGTGGCGCCCAACGTATCAAAATGGCGGCTGTAAAATGGACCCTACAGCACGTATGCCCTATATATTAAAGGTGGCGCCCAACGTTATCAAAATGGCGGCTGTAAAATATACCAAACAGCACGTAACCCCATATGTTAAAGGTGGCGCCCAACGTTTTCTAAATGGAGGCTGTAGAATGACCTTGCTGCTTGTGTGGCTTTTTTATTAAAAATGGCGTCCACCGTTATTAAAAAGGCTGCTGTAAAATGGACCCTACATCACGTATGCCACATATATTAAAGATGGCGCCCAACGTTATCAAAATGGCGGCTTTAAAATGGACCCTACAGCACGTATGCCCTATATATTAAAGGTGGCGCCCAACGTTATTAAAAAGGCTGCTGTAAAATGGACCCTTCAGCACGTATGCCCCATATATTAAAGATTGCGCCCAACGTTATGAAAATGGCGGCTGTAAAATGACCTTGCGGCTTGTATGGCTTCTATATTAAAGATGGCGCCCAACGTTTTTAAAATGGAGGCTGTAAAAAAGACCCAACAGCACGTTTGCCCCATATATTAGAGATGGCGCCCAACGTTATCAACAGGGCTGCTGTAAAATATACCAAACAGCACGTAAGCCCCATATATTAAAGGTGGCGCCCAACGTTATCAAAATGGCGGCTGTAAAATAAACCCTACAGCACGTATGCCCTATATATTAAAGGTGGCGCCCAACGTTATCAAAATGGCGGCTGTAAAGTATACCAAACAGCACGTAACCCCATATGTTAAAGGTGGCGCCCAACGTTTTCTAAATGGAGGCTGTAGAATGACCTTGCGGCTTGTATGGGTTCTTTATTAAAGATGGCGCCCAACGTTATTAAAAACACTGCTGTAAAATGGACCCTACAACACGTATGCCCCACATATTAAAGATGGCGTCCAACGTTATTAAAATGGCGGCTGTAAAAAAGACCCAACAGCACGTTTGCCCCATATATTAGAGATGGCGCCCAACGTTATCAACAGGGCTGCTGTAAAATATACCAAACAGCCCGTATGCCCCATATATTAAAGGTGGCGCCCAACGTTATCAAAATGGCGGCTGCAAAATGACCTTGCTGCTTGTATGGCTTCTATATAAAAAATGGCGCCCAACGTTATTAACAGGGCTGCTGTAAAATATACCAAACAGCACGTATGCCCCATAAATTAAAGATGGCGCCCAAGGTTATCAAAATAGCGGCTGTAAAATGGACACTACAGCACGTATGCTCCATATATTAAAGGTGAGCGAGTGGTGAATTAAAAACGCGCGAAAACTTCGGTTAAATAAACTTATGCTTTATTAAATATTCACAGGGAGCCCGACACACACGAAATGGTTCGGGTTGAAAAAAATGACAAATCGTAAAAGCAAAAGAACGGGTGTTCGGGTGAAGAGCTCGATTCAGACTCCCTATGGCGATTTTACAGGAGAACCCTTCGTCACCCTCCTCAGTATGACCGAATTCGGTTTTGGGAAAAACCCTACCCCTCACTCTCTGCTGTTCACCCGGTGGCGTGAACATACCTGCCCCTTGCAACAAGTTGCAATTGCCTCGCTGGACATGTCTAAGGATGGGGGATGGCAGCGTTCTGGATCGCCAAGACACGGGTGGAGATGGAGGGGGGAACTTTGGATGCAGATGGAGTAGGCGGCACGATGGCTGAAGACCTTTGGATAGAAGCCCGAATGAAAGGCGGGTGCTTTTCGGGTCTTTGCTCCTTGGGTTGGATGTACGCGACAGAGCTGTCGATGTGCAAGAGCGTGTGGTGTTGCTTGCCACATCGATGGCATCCTGCTGTGCTCCTGCAGGAACCATTGGAATGCTCATGAGCCAAACAGTTCGGGCAGTATCCGTTGCTTAAGACTACCCGTAGCCTGTCGTCAGCTCGTAGTCCTCGAAACTGTCGGCACTGACGGAGCGCGTGTACCCCTTGACAAACGCGGCACCTGAAGCAATTGGAACTGCGTTCTAAATCGGATGGTGCTGCTGTCCTTAGAGACATTTTCGGGCTGCTGGAGGAGGTGGACCGAGACCGTCTGGATTTTCCAGTAACGGATCCACAGAGAACCCATCCGAACATCGTCTCGATCCCCACGAAAGAATCACCAACATTCTTGATGATTCGTTCCCCAAGGATAGTGGGAAGGAGCTCGGCTCCAAGCACCAAATCCACAGGAGCTCTTTGGTGAAATAGCGGATCAGCGAGCGGAAGGTCAAGCGAATCCTGCTTCACCTTATTCGGGACGGCGCGGGACGGAAGTGCTTCAGCTACACTAGGCAGCACCACGGCGACTGCTTGGAACTGTCGCAGCGGTTCGTCAGGAGGAGAAATCTGTAGGCGGCACACTTTGTCGCCGCTACCAGCATCGCATTGCCCAATACCGCGAATGCTAGTTGATACTTTGCAGCTTGGAGGATTAATCAATTCAAACATTCTTTGGGAAATAAAGGACGCTTCGGATCCCATATCAATCAAAGCGCGGATTTGAAACTGCTTGCCACGATGATGAATAGTTACCCTTGCAGTACCCAGGAGGCCAGTGTTGCGAGTGGAGGCAAAGTAACTTCCCACGTTTACAGGAGGGCTGCTGGAAGAATCGGAGGACGCAGGATTCGGAATTATACAAGCATCAGGTGCTGAGCTCTCTTGCACTTGAGCGGAAAAGGCCTGAGCTCGTGCCGTAGGTTTTCGGCTTACGGATGGAAAGGTCTGACCGCTAGAGTTTGGTTGAAGGACATCTGTGGCCTCTAGTACACGGTGGCGATCAGTTAGGAATCGATTCAGGTCGTCCCAGGATGAGACGGCGGTCTTATTTGGAACGGACTGTTCCCACAACAGAAGGGTGGATTTGGGCATTTTGCTCGTACAGATTGCTATGAGAAGGATATCCCAATTGTCTGTACAAGCCCCGGAAAGCTCAAGACCGGTTAAGCAACCTTGAATTGACGTCTGCAGTTCTCTCAACGCTTTGCCAGACTCTTGTGTTACAGCTGGGATCTGTAGAAGCTGCTTGGCTTGGCTCATAATCAATAATCGATTATTTTCGTATCGCGCAGTGAGGTTATCCCACGCGGACTGGAACCCTTCATTGGTCAAGGGTGACCTAGAAACAATGGCTCTGGCTTCACCGCGAGTTTTGGAACTTAAGTGGTAAAGTTTCTCCACTTGTGTTAGGCTTGGATTATGGATAAAAATCGCGGTAAACAAATCACGGAATGTAGGCCAAGCCAGGCTGTCTCCGTTGAAGATTTCGACATCGCACGGGGGAACTGTGTGGCTTTGGTGGGTGGAATCGACGGAGAGCGTGACTGGTGGGGAAGCCATTTTCGCGGACAACTGCTCGATTCGCTCTCCAAACAAAGTCCCGCCTCGCACATATACCATATAACAATATTCATGTTTAGCTTTAATTGTAGCTATGTGCTTCGGACTATCTTCGTTCTTTTGAGCCGTCAAGGCTTTATAGCATCGTGAAAACTCTGCCTCGACTTTTGTCCAAAGTGACTTAAGCTGGTCTAAGTGTATTTTAACGGAGACGAGTGGCACATCGTCAGCTAAAGCCTGGGACTCGCGAGTCTCGAACGCCGTTAATGCCTCGCACACGGCAACAAAGTCGGAAAGAGACATCGTAGAGTGTTCTCTGAGCTATTACGAATCGAATGGAAACAAATAACTTCGTGGAATTAGAGCTCTCAAGCGAGGAGATCGAAACGAAGCCGTAAGTGGACTGTATAATTTAAGTATAGAGGAGGATTGAGAAAAAGAAATGACTCCTCTTTCTAATGAACACAATGAATAAGCATAGATAGCATAAATAAAATTAGAAGGATTTATAATTTTCCTCGCAGTTGTGTGAATAATTATAAGGATATATAATCACTTGGATATTAAAATTTATACAATGTGGAAAAATGTTTAAATTTATAAGAGTATTTAAAAGTATGGAAAAATTGAGACCAGTAGGATTGGGAGTGCCGAAAACTTTTCAATAAGGAAAAAAAACTCTGAATTAGTTTTCATTAAACGGACAAGATCAATTTCATGGATCCCTGAGGAAAAGATCAAAATGCACCAAGACAAGCCAAAATATTAATTCCATATAAATAAAGTTGTACTTATTTTTCTTTAGAAAATATTTTGCGAATTAAATTCAATCAGTCGATTGAAATATGTTTGCACAATAAGAAAATCACGAAGGAAAAAATGGATGTCGTGACCGAGTCACGGCTTGGCTCAAGTGTCAGCACTGATGAGACTTGAGTGTCAGCACTGATCGAGAGTCAGCTGTTCTGCCGTTGTTTATGTTTTGTGAGTTTAATTAATTGTAAATTGTTTAACGAGGATCACGATTTCCTACTTTAATTATGTAGGTTTCGAATTATTAAATTGCGGAAAGCCAATCGGAGTGGCTGCAATTAATTTTGTGTGGGTGAATTCAAATTGTATGTGGACATATGTATGTGTGTTAATGTGTGCTTAACGCGGCAAAAAGTATTACATGTGTATGTACCTATGTATGTACATACATATGTATGTATGGATGTAAAAATTATTTGACATAAATAATTTATGCCGATGGACTAATGATCAGCCCGTGGAGTGTGCTGTACACTTTAAGTAAAGGTAAGTGGTACTTTATAAATTCTCGATTATTAAGCACCTCTACTTGCAGGTTAGAAAACAGCTGTTTTTACATGTAGGAATGTATATGTGTGTATATACATACATATGTATGTATTGCTATGCAATTGGACTTTTGGACAATCCGAATTTCGAAGAATGAAAAAAAAAATGCACTTCATAAACACCAAAATGATCGGGAAATACCATGTAACCCTTGGAACAGGTCAGGTATGTACATACAAGTATACAAAAGTGTGTAGGTCGCTATGGAAGAGCGGGAAACCTCACACTTTTATAAGTTTGTAATGGAATATAATGTGAATGAGATTTTTAATAAGAAATGTTGTACTTATCAGGAATTCCGCCAATGCAAGCTGGAATAGCGGAAGGATATCCGGCTCGAAGGACCAATGTTCGTGGAGGGGCGGAAGGATCCAAATAAATACAAGTAGTTGGCGGGTGCCAATTTCTTCTGGATATGGTGAGCGAGTGGTGAATTAAAAACGCGCGAAAAACTTCGGTTAAATAAACTTATGCTTTATTAAATATTCACAGGGAGCCCGACACACACGAAATGGTTCGGGTTGAAAAAAATGACAAATCGTAAAAGCAAAAGAACGGGTGTTCGGGTGAAGAGCTCGATTCAGACTCCCTATGGCGATTTTACAGGAGAACCCTTCGTCACCCTCCTCAGTATGACCGAATTCGGTTTTGGGAAAAACCCTACCCCTCACTCTCTGCTGTTCACCCGGTGGCGTGAACAGCTCCATATATTAAAGGTGGCGCCCAACGTTATCAAAATGGCGGCTGTAAAATGACCTTGCGGCTTGTATGGCTTCTATATTAAAGATGGCGCCCAACGGTATAAAAAAGGCTGCTGTAAAATGGACCTTACAGCACGTATGCCCCATATATTAGAGATTTCGCCCAACGCTATCAAAATGGCTGCTGTAAAATGACCTTTCGGCTTGTATTGCTTCTATATTAAAGATGGCGCCCAACGTTATTAAAAACACTGCTGTAAAATGGACCATACAGCACGTATGCCCCATATATTACAGATGGCGCCCAACGTTATCAAAATGGCGGCTGTAGAATGACCTTGCGGTTTGTATGGGTTCTTTATTAAAAACGGCGCCCAACGTTATGAAAATGGTGGCTGTAAAATACACCCTACAGCACGTCTGCCCCCACATACGTTATAAAATGAACCCTGCTGCTTGTATGGCTTCTATGCTAAAGATGGCGCCCAACGGTTTTGAAAATGCTGCTGTAAAATGGACCTTACAGCACGTATGCCCCATATATTAAAAATTGCGCCCAACGCTATCAAAATGGCTGCTGTAAAATGGACCTCTGCTGCCTGTATGTCTTCTATACTAGAGATGGCGCCCAACGTTATCAAAAAGTCTGCTGTAAAATGGACCCTACAGCTCTTATGCCCCATATATTAAAGGTGGCGCCCAAGGTTATCAAAATGGCGGCTGTAAAATGACCTTGCGGCTTGTATGGCTTCTATACTAAAGATGGCGCCCAACGTTATCAAAAAGGCTGCTGTAAAAGCAGACCTTGCGGCTTGTATGGCTTCTATATTTAAAAATGGCACCCAACGTTATCATAGGACCATACAGCTCGTATGCCCAACGTTATTAAAAAGGCTGCTGTAAAATGGACCTTACAGCACGTATGCCCCATATATTAAAGATTGCGCCCAACGTTATCAAAATGGCGGCTGTAGAATGACCTTGCGGCTTTTATGGCTTCTATATTAAAGATGGCGCCCAACGTTATCAAAAGGGCTGCTGTAAAATAGACCCTACAGCACTTATGCCCCATGAATTAAAGATAGCGCCCAACGTTATCAAAATGGCGGCTGTAGAATGACCTTGCGGCTTGTATGGCTTCTATATTAAAAATGGCGCCCAACGTTATCAAAAAGGCTGCTGTAAAATGGACCCTTCAGCACGTATGCCCCATATATTAAAGATTGCGCCCAACGTTATGAAAATGGCGGCTGTAAAATGACCTTGCGGCTTGTATGGCTTCTATATTAAAGATGGCGCCCAACGTTTTTAAAATGGCGGCTGTAACAAAGACCCAACAGCACGTTTGCCCCATATATTAGAGATGGCGCCCAACGTTATCAACAGGGCTGCTGTAAAATATACCAAACAGCACGTAAGCCCCATATATTAAAGGTGGCGCCCAACGTTATCAAAATGGCGGCTGTAAAATGGACCCTACAGCACGTATGCCCTATATATTAAAGGTGGCGCCCAACGTTATCAAAATGGCGGCTGTAAAATATACCAAACAGCACGTAACCCCATATGTTAAAGGTGGCGCCCAACGTTTTCTAAATGGAGGCTGTAAAATGACCTTGCTGCTTGTGTGGCTTTTTTATTAAAAATGGCGTCCACCGTTATTAAAAAGGCTGCTGTAAAATGGACCCTACAGCACGTATGCCCCATATATTAAAGATGGCGCCCAACGTTATCAAAATGGCGGCTGTAAAATGGACCCTACAGCACGTATGCCCTATATATTAAAGGTGGCGCCCAACGTTATCAAAAAGGCTGCTGTAAAATGGACCCTTCAGCACGTATGCCCCATATATTAAAGATTGCGCCCAACGTTATGAAAATGGCGGCTGTAAAATGACCTTGCGGCTTGTATGGCTTCTATATTAAAGATGGCGCCCAACGTTTTTAAAATGGCGGCTGTAAAAAAGACCCAACAGCACGTTTGCCCCATATATTAGAGATGGCGCCCAACGTTATCAACAGGGCTGCTGTAAAATATACCAAACAGCACGTAAGCCCCATATATTAAAGGTGGCGCCCAACGTTATCAAAATGGCGGCTGTAAAATGGACCCTACAGCACGTATGCCCTATATATTAAAGGTGGCGCCCAACGTTATCAAAATGGCGGCTGTAAAATATACCAAACAGCACGTATACCCCATATGTTAAAGGTGGCGCCCAACGTTTTCAAAATGGCGGCTGTAAAATGACCTTGCGGCTTGTATGGCTTCTTTATTAAAGATGGCGCCCAACGTTATTAAAAAGGCTGCTGTAAAATGGACCCTACAACACGTATGCCCCATATATTAAAGATGGCGCCCAACGTTATTAAAATGGCGGCTGTAAAAAAGACCCAACAGCACGTTTGCCCCATATATTAGAGATGGCGCCCAACGTTATCAACAGGGCTGCTGTAAAATATACCAAACAGCACGTATGCCCCATATATTAAAGGTGGCGCCCAACGTTATCAAAATGGCGGCTGTAAAATGACCTTGCTGCTTGTATGGCTTCTATATAAAAAATGGCGCCCAACGTTATTAAAAGGGCTGCTGTAAAATATACCAAACAGCACGTATGCCCCATAAATTAAAGATGGCGCCCAACGTTATCAAAATGGCGGCTGTAGAATGACCTTGCGGCTTGTAAGGCTTCTATATTAAAAACGGCGCCCAACGTTATCAAAATGGCTGCTGAAAAATGGACCCTACAGCACGTATGCCCCATATATTAAAGGTGGCGCCCAACGTTATCAAAATGGCGGCTGTAAAATGAACCCTGCTGCTTGTATGGCTTCTATATTTAAGATGGCGCCCAACGTTATCAAAAGGGCTGCAGTAAAATGGACACTACAGCTCATATGCCCCATATATTAAAAATGGCGCCCAACGTTATCAAAATGGCGGCTGTAAAATGACCTTGCAGCTTGTATGGCTTCTATATTAAAGATGGCGCCCAACGTTATCAAAATGGCGGCTGTAAAATGACCTTGCGGCTTGTATGGCTTTTATATTAAAAATGGCGCCCAACGTAAATGGGTGTAATGTAAAATGCCTTGCGGCTTGTATGGCTTCTATATTAAAGATGGCGCCCAACGTTATCAAAATGGCTGCTGTAAAATGGACCTTACAGCACGTATGCCCCATATATTAGAGATGGCGCCCAACGTTATCAAAATGGCGGCTGTAAAATGGACACTACAGCACGTATGCTCCATATATTAAAGGTGGCGCCCAACGTTATCAAAATGGCGGCTGTAAAATGACCTTGCGGCTTGTATGGCTTCTATATTAAAAATGGCGTCCAACGTAATCAAAATGGCTGCTGTAAAATGGACCTTACAGCACGTATGCCCCATATATTAGAGATTGCGCCTAACGCTATCAAAATGGCTGCTGTAAAATGACCTTGCGGCTTGTATTGCTTCTACATTAAAGATGGTGCCCAACGTTATTAAAAAGGCTGCTGTAAAATTGACCCTGCAGCACGTATGCCCCATAAATTAAAGATGGCGCCCAACGTTATCAAAATGGCGGCTGTAGAATGACCTTGCGGCTTGTATGGGTTCTTCATTAAAAATGGCGCCCAACGTTATCATAGGACCATACAGCTCGTATGCCCCATATATTAGAGATGGCGCCCAAGGTTATCAAAATGGCGGCTGTAAAATGGACACTACAGCACGTATGCTCCATATATTTAAGATGGCGCCCAACGTTATCAAAATGGCAGCTATAGAATGACCTTGCGGCTTGTATAGCTTCTATATTAAAAATGGCGCCCAACGTTATGAAAATGGCTGCTGAAAGCGGACCTTGCGGTTTGTAGAGCTTCTATTTTAAATAATGGCGCCCAACGTTATCTAAATAGGACCATACAGCTCGTATGCCCCATATATTAAAGATGGCGCCCAAAGTTATCAAAATGGCGGCTGTAAAATGGACACTACAGCACGTATGCCCCATATATTAAAAATGGCGCCCAACGTTATCAAAATGGCGGCTGTACAATGACCTTGCGGCTTGTATAGCTTCTATATAAAAAATGGCGCCCAACGTTATGAAAATGGCTGCTGAAAGCGGACCTTGCGGTTTGTAGAGCTTCTATATTAAATAATGGCGCCCAACGTTATCATAGGACCATACAGCTCGTATGCCCCATATATTAAAGATGGCGCCCAACGTTATCAAAATGGCGGCTGTAAAATGGACACTACAGCACGTATGCCCCATATATTAAAGGTGGCGCCCAACGTTATCAAAATGGCGGCTGTAAAATGACCTTGCGGCTTGTATGGCTTCTATATTAAAAATGGCGCCCAACGTTATCAAAATGGCTGCTGAAAAATGGACCCTACAGCACTTATGCCCCATATATTAAAGATTGTGCCCAACGTTATGAAAATGGCGGCTGTAAAATGAACCCTGCTGCTTGTATGGCTTCTATATTTAAGATGGCGCCCAAGGTTATCAAAAAGGCTGCTGTAAAATGGACCTTACAGCACGTATGCCCCATATATTAGAGATTGCGCCCAACGCTATTAAAATGGCTGCTGTAAAATAACCTTGCGGATTGTATTGCTTCTATATTAAAGATGGCGCCCAACGTTATTAAAAAGGCTGCTGTAAAATGGACCCTACAGCACGTATGCCCCATATACTAAAGATGGCGCCCAACGTTATCAAAATGGCGGCTGTAGAATGACCTTGCGGCTTGTATGGGTTCTTTATTAAAAATGGCGCCCAACGTTATCAAAATGGCTGCTGAAAAATGGACCCTACAGCACGTTTGCCCCATATATTAAAGATTGCGCCCAACGTTATCAAAATGGCGGCTGTAAAATGAACCCTGCAGCTTGTATGGCTTCTATATTAAAGATGGCGCCCAACGTAATCAAAATGGCTCCTGTAAAATGACGTTGCGGCTTGTATTGCTTCTATATTAATGATGGCGCCCAACGTTATTAAAAAGGCTGCTGTAAAATGCACCCAGCAGCACGTATGCCCCATATATTAAAGATGGCGCCCAACGTTATCAAAATGGCGGCTGTAAAATGGACCTCACAGCACGTATGCCCCATATATTAAAGATTGCGCCTAACGCTATCAAAATGGCTACTGTAAAATGACCTTGCGGCTTGTATTGCTTCTATATTAAAGATGGCGCCCAACGTTATTAAAAAGGCTGCTGTAAAGTGGACCCAGCAGCACGTATGCCCCATATATTAAAGATGGCGCCCAACGTTATCAAAATGGCGGCTGTAAAATGGACCTTACAGCACGTATGCCCCATATATTAAAGATTGCGCCCAACGCTATCAAAATGGCTGCTGTAAAATGACCTTGCGGCTTGTATTGCTTCTACATTAAAAATGGCGCCCAACGTTATTAAAAAGGCTGCTGTAAAATGGACCCTACATCACGTATGCCCCATAAATTAAAGATGGCGCCCAACGTTATCAAAATGGCGGCTGTAGAATGACCTTGCGGCTTGTATGGGTTCTTTATTTAAAATGGCGCCCAAAGTTATCATAGGACCATACAGCTCGTATGCCCCATATATTAAAGATGGCGCCCAAGGTTATCAAAATGGCGGCTGTAAAATGGACACTACAGCACGTATGCTCCATATATTAAAGATTGCGCCCAACGCTATCAAAATGGCTGCTGTAAAATGACCTTGCGGCTTGTATTGCTTCTACATTAAAGATGGCGCCCAACGTTATTAAAAAGGCAGCTGTAAAATGGACCCTACAGCACGTATGCCCCATATATTAAAGATTGTGCCCAACGCTATCAAAATGGCGGCTGTAAAATGACCTTGCGGCTTGTATGGCTTCTATATTAAAAATGGCGCCCAACGTTATCATAGGACCATACAGCTCGTATGCCCCATATATTAAAGATGGCGCCCAAGGTTATCAAAATGGCGGCTGTAAAATGGACACTACAGCACGTATGCTCCATATATTAAAGGTGGCGCCCAAGGTTATCAAAATGGCGGCTGTAAAATGGACCCTACGAACGTATGCTCCATATATTAAAGGTGGCGCCCAACGTTATCAAAATGGCGGCTGTAACATGACCTTGCGGCTTTTATGGCTTCTATATTAAAGATGGCACCCAACGTTATTAAAAAGACTGCTGTAAAATGGACCCTACAGCACGTACAGTGGTGGACACGAATTTAAGACGTTTTTTTTTTTTTTTTTTTAGTTTTGATTTTCTCGGCTCCTAAATAACTTATCCGAATAATTTTTTCTTTAAATTGTTTGTTATTGTATTCAGATAATGGACCGTAAGAATGGTCTTCATAGTTTAATCCGTTTAATTCACAGGTGCACTTAAACAAAGAGAAGTCCGTTTTTGGGGGACATTTATTTAAGACGTTTTTTCCAAAATCTTAAGTATTAAAGATAGACGTTTGAAATCTTCGTAGAAGTTGTAGATCTAGCAAAACTAAGATAAACTGCATACAAAACTTTTTGAATTAACCCCGAACTTTCGATTTGGAGCCAATTGAAAATCTGTATTTTGTATGAAAATTTTTGGTCCTTTGGGGGTTTTAGTATTTAGTTTTTGAACTACGAAAGAAAGTGAATTGAATCTCCTGTCAAATGACATATTTTTGATTCGAATCGGATAAAAATTAGATAGTTTTCATCGCCTATCAATATGGGAAATTTTTTTCAAAACTACCCCTCTATTCTCCATCTCTTTCTTTTCATGCGTATACCCCTTCCAGAGGCCGCTGTTTAGATTGGCGTTAAATGTCCCTTATTGATAGGCAAAAAAATATCTAATTTTTATCCGATTTGAATCAAAAATATGTCATTTGACAGGAGATTCAATTCACTTTCTTTCGTAGTTCAAGGGAAAAAGTACTTTAGTATGAATTAGTGTCGTAAAATGGACTCGCCCAAAGGACCAAAAATTTTCATACAAAATACAGATTTTCAATTGGCTCCAAATCGAAAGTTCGGGGTTAATTCAAAAAGTTTTGTATGCAGTTTATCTTAGTTTTGCTAGATCTACAACTTCTACGAAGATTTCAAACGTCTATCTTTAATACTTAAGATTTTGGAAAAAACGTCTTAAATAAATGTCCCCCAAAAAACGGACTTCTCTTTGTTTAAGTGCACCTGTGAATTAAACGGATTAAACTATGAAGACCATTCTTACGGTCCATTATCTGAATACAATAACAAACAATTTAAAGAAAAAATTATTCGGATAAGTTATTTAGGAGCCGAGAAAATCAAAACTAAAAAAAAAAAAAGAAAAACGTCTTAAATTCGTGTCCGCCACTGTAAGCCCCATATATTAAAGATGGCGCCCAACGTTATCAAAATGGCGGCTGTAAACTGACCTTGCGGCTTGTATTGCTTCTACATTAAAGATGGCGCCCAACGTTATTAAAAAGGCTGCTGTAAAATGGACCCTACAGCACGAAAGCCCCATATATTAAAGATGGCGCCCAACGTTATCAAAATGGCGGCTGTAAAATGGACACTACAGCACGTATTCTCCATATATTAAAGGTGGCGCCCAATGTTATCAAAATGGCGGCTGTAAAATGACTTTGCGGCTTGTAAGAGCTTCTGTAAAATGGACCCTACAGCACGTATGCCCCATAAATTAAAGATAGCGCCCAACGTTATCAAAATGGCGGCTGTAAAATGACCTTGCGGCTTGTATGGCTTCTATATTAAAAATGGCGCCCAACGTTATCAAAATGGCTGCTGAAAAATGGACCCTACAGCACGTATGCCCCATATATTAAAGATTGTGCCCAACGTTATCAAAATGGAGGCTGTAAAATGACCTTGCGGCTTGTATGGGTTCTTTATTAAAATTGGCGCCCAACGTTATCATAGGACCATACAGCACGTATGCTCCATATATTAAAGATGGCGCCCAACGTTATCAAAATGGCAGCTGTAGAATGACCTTGCGGCTTGTATGGCTTCTATATTAAAAATGGCGCCCAACGTTATGAAAATGGCTGCTGAAAGCGGACTTTGCGGCTTGTAGAGCTTCTATATTAAATAATGGCGCCCAACGTTATATAGGACCATACAGCTCGTATGCCCCATATATTAAAGGTGGCGCCCAACGTTATCAAAATGGCGGCTGTAGAATGACCTTGCGGCTTGTATGGGTTCTTTATTAAAAACGGCGCCCAACGTTATGAAAATGGTGGCTGTAAAATACACCCTACAGCACGTATGCCCCATATATTAAAGATTGCGCCCAACGTTATGAAAATGGCGGCTGTAAAATGACCTTGCGGCTTGTATGGCTTCTATATTAAAGATGGCGCCCAACGTTTTTAAAATGGCGGCTGTAAAAAGGACCCAACAGCACGTTTGCCCCATATATTAGAGATGGCGCCCAACGTTATCAAAAGGGCTGCTGTAAAATATACCAAACAGCACGTAAGCCCCATATATTAAAGGTGGCGCCCAACGTATCAAAATGGCGGCTGTAAAATGGACCCTACAGCACGTATGCCCTATATATTAAAGGTGGCGCCCAACGTTATCAAAATGGCGGCTGTAAAATATACCAAACAGCACGTAAGCCCCATATATTAAAAGGTGGCGCCCAACGTTTTCTAAATGGCGGCTGTAGAATGACCTTGCGGCTTGTATGGCTTTTATATTAAAGATGGCGCCCAACGTTATTAAAAAGGCTGCTGTAAAATGGACCCTACAGCACGTATGCCCCATATATTAAAGATGGCGCCCAACGTTATCAAAATGGCGGCTGTAAAATGGACCCTACAGCACGTATGCCCTATATATTAAAGGTGGCGCCCAACGTTATTAAAAAGGCTGCTGTAAAATGGACCCTTACAGCACGTATGCCCCATATATTAAAGATTGCGCCCAACGTTATCAAAATGGCGGCTGTAAAATGACCTTGCGGCTTGTATGGCTTCTATATTAAAGATGGCGCCCAACGTTATTAAAATGGCGGCTGTAAAATGGACCCAACAGCACGTATGCCCCATATATTAAAGATGGCGCCCAACGTTATCAAAAGGGCGGCTGTAAAATAGACCAAACAGCACGTATGCCCCATATATTAAAGGTGGCGCCCAACGTTATCAAAATGGCGGCTGTAAAATAGACCCTACAGCACGTATGCCCCATATATTAAAGGTGGCGCCCAACGTTATCAAAATGGCGGCTGTAAAATGGACCCTACAGCACGTAGCCCCATATATTAAAGGTGGCGCCCAACGTTATCAAAATGGCGGCTGTAGAATGACCTTGCGGCTTGTATGGGTTCTTTATTAAAGATGGCGCCCAACGTTATTAAAAAGGCTGCTGTAAAATGGACCCTACAGCACGTATGCCCCATATATTAAAGATGGCGTCCAACGTTATCAAAATGGCGGCTGTAAAAAGACCTTACAGCACGTATTGCCCCATATATTAAAGATGGCGCCCAACGTTATCAAAAGGGCTGCTGTAAAATGGACCTTACAGCACGTATGCCCCATATATTAAAGATGGCGCCCAACGTTATCAAAATGGCGGCTGTAAAATGACCTTGCGGCTTGTATGGCTTCTATATTAAAAATGGCGCCCAACGTTATCAAAAGGGCTGCTGTAAAATGGACCCTACAGCACGTATGCCCCATATATTAAAGATGGCGCCCAACGTTATCAAAATGGCGGCTGTAAAATGACCTTGCGGCTTGTATGGCTTCTATATTAAAAATGGCGCCCAACGTTATCAAAATGGCTGCTGTAAAATGGACCCTACAGCACGTATGCCCCATATATTAAAGATGGCGCCCAACGTTATCAAAATGGCGGCTGTAAAATGACCTTGCGGCTTGTATGGCTTCTATATTAAAGATGGCGCCCAACGTTATCAAAAGGGCTGCTGTAAAATGGACCCTACAGCACGTATGCCCCATATATTAAAAATGGCGCCCAACGTTATCAAAATGGCGGCTGTAAAATGACCTTGCAGCTTGTATGGGCTCTTTATTAAAGATGGCGCCCAACGTTATCAAAATGGCGGCTGTAGAATGACCTTGCGGCTTGTATGGCTTTTATATTAAAAATGGCGCCCAACGTTATCAAAATGGTGCTGTAAAATGACCTTGCGGCTTGTATGGCTTCTATATTAAAGATGGCGCCCAACGTTATCAAAATGGCTGCTGTAAAATGGACCCTACAGCACGTATGCCCCATATATTAAAGATGGCGCCCAACGTTATCAAAATGGCGGCTGTAAAATGGACACTACAGCACGTATGCTCCATATATTAAAGGTGGCGCCCAACGTTATCAAAATGGCGGCTGTAAAATGACCTTGCGGCTTGTATGGCTTCTATATTAAAAGATGGCGCCCAACGTTATCAAAAAGGCTGCTGTAAAATGGACCCTACAGCACGTATGCCCCATATATTAAAGATGGCGCCCAACGTTATCAAAATGGCGGCTGTAAAATGACCTTGCGGCTTGTATTGCTTCTACATTAAAGATGGCGCCCAACGTTATTAAAAAGGCTGCTGTAAAATGGACCCTACAGCACGTATGCCCCATAAATTAAAGATGGCGCCCAACGTTATCAAAATGGCGGCTGTAAAATGGACCTTGCGGCTTGTATGGCTTCTATATTAAAAATGGCGCCCAACGTTATCAAAATGGCGGCGTAAGCTATGTATGCCCTATATTAGAGATGGCGCCCAAGTTATCAAAATGGCGGCTGTAAAATGGACCCTACAGCACGTATGCCCCATAAATTAAAGATGGCGCCCAACGTTATCAAAATGGCGGCTGTAGAATGACCTTGCGGCTTGTATGGCTTCTATATTAAAAATGGCGCCCAACGTTATCAAAATGGCTGCTGAAAAATGGACCCTACAGCACGTATGCCCCATATATTAAAGATGGCGCCCAACGTTATCAAAATGGGGCTGTAAAATGACCTTGCGGCTTGTATGGGTTCTATATTAAAAATGGCGCCCAACGTTATCAAAATGGGGCTGTAAAATGGACCCTACAGCACGTATGCCCCATATATTAAAGATGGCGCCCAACGTTATCAAAATGGCGGCTGTAGAATGACCTTGCGGCTTGTATGGCTTCTATATTAAAAATGGCGCCCAACGTTATGAAAATGGCTGCTGAAAGCGGACCTTGCGGCTTGTAGAGCTTCTATATTAAATAATGGCGCCCAACGTTATCATAGGACCATACAGCTCGTATGCCCCATATATTAAAGATGGCGCCCAAGGTTATCAAAATGGCGGCTGTAAAATGGACACTACAGCACGTATGCCCCATATATTAAAGGTGGCGCCCAACGTTATCAAAATGGCGGCTGTAAAATGACCTTGCGGCTTGTATGGCTTCTATATTAAAAATGGCGCCCAACGTTATGAAAATGGCTGCTGAAAGCGGACCTTGCGGCTTGTAGAGCTTCTATATTAAATAATGGCGCCCAACGTTATCATAGGACCATACAGCTCGTATGCCCCATATATTAAAGATGGCGCCCAAGGTTATCAAAATGGTTGCTGAAAAATGGACCCCTACAGCACGTATGCCCCATATATTAAAGATTGTGCCCAACGTTATAAAATGGCGGCTGTAAAATGAACCCTGCTGCTTGTATGGCTTCTATATTAAAGATGGCGCCCAACGGTATAAAAAAGGCTGCTGTAAAATGGACCTTACAGCACGTATGCCCCATATATTAGAGATTTCGCCCAACGCTAACAAAATGGCTGCTGTAAAATGACCTTGCGGCTTGTATTGCTTCTATATTAAAGATGGCGCCCAACGTTATTAAAAAGGCTGCTGTCGCGGCGTTTGTCCCCGTTTAAAAAATGGACCCTACAGCACGTATGCCCCATATATTAAAGATGGCGCCCAACGTTATCAAAATGGCGGCTGTAAAATGACCTTGCGGCTTGTATGGGTTCTTTATTAAAAACGGCGCCCAACGTTATGAAAATGGTGGCTGTAAAATACACCCTACAGCACGTCTGCCCCACATACGTTATAAAATGAACCCTGCTGCTTGTATGGCTTCTATGCTAAAGATGGCGCCCAACGGTTTTGAAAATGGCTGCTGTAAAATGGACCTTGCGGCTTGTATGGCTTCTATATTAAAGATGGCGCCCAATATTAAAAAGATTGCTGCAAATGGACCATCTTTAATATATGGGACGTACAGTGGCGGACACGAATTTAAGACGTTTTTCTTTTTTTTTTTTTTAGTTTTGATTTTCTCGGCTCCTAAATAAATTATCCGAATAATTTTTTCTTTAAATTGTTTGTTATTGTATTCAGATAATGGACCGTAAGAATGGTCTTCATAGTTTAATCCGTTTAATTCACAGGTGCACTTAAACAAAGAGAAGTCCGTTTTTTGGGGGACATTTATTTAAGACGTTTTTTCCAAAATCTTAAGTATTAAAGATAGACGTTTGAAATCTTCGTAGAAGTTGTAGATCTAGCAAAACTAAGATAAACTGCATACAAAACTTTTTGAATTAACCCCGAACTTTCGATTTGGAGCCAATTGAAAATCTGTATTTTGTATGAAAATTTTTGGTCCTTTGGGCGAGTCCATTTTACGACACTAATTCATACTAAAGTACTTTTTTCCTTGAACTACGAAAGAAAGTGAATTGAATCTCCTGTCAAATGACATATTTTTGATTCAAATCGGATAAAAATTAGATAGTTTTTTTGCCTATCAATAAGGGACATTTTTAACGCCAATCTAAACAGCGGCCTCTTGGAAGGGGTATACGCATGAAAAGAAAGAGATGGAGAATAGAGGGGTAGTTTTGAAAAAAATTTCCCATATTGATAGGCGATGAAAACTATCTAATTTTTATCCGATTCGAATCAAAAATATGTCATTTGACAGGAGATTCAATTCACTTTCTTTCGTAGTTCAAGGAAAAAAGTACTTTAGTATGAATTAGTGTCGTAAAATGGACTCGCCCAAAGGACCAAAAATTTTCATACAAAATACAGATTTTCAATTGGCTCCAAATCGAAAGTTCGGGGTTAATTCAAAAAGTTTTGTATGCAGTTTATCTTAGTTTTGCTAGATCTACAACTTCTACGAAGATTTCAAACGTCTATCTTTAATACTTAAGATTTTGGAAAAAACGTCTTAAATAAATGTCCCCCAAAAAACGGACTTCTCTTTGTTTAAGTGCACCTGTGAATTAAACGGATTAAACTATGAAGACCATTCTTACGGTCCATTATCTGAATACAATAACAAACAATTTAAAGAAAAAATTATTCGGATAAGTTATTTAGGAGCCGAGAAAATCAAAACTAAAAAAAAAAAAAAAAGAAAACGTCTTAAATTCGTGTCCACCACTGTACGTGCTGTAGGGTCCATTTTACAGCAGTCTTTTTAATAACGTTGGGTGCCATCTTTAATATAGAAGCCATAAAAGCCGCAAGGTCATGTTACAGCCGCCATTTTGATAACGTTGGGCGCCACCTTTAATATATGGAGCATACGTGCTGTAGGGTCCATTTTACAGCCGCCATTTTGATAACCTTGGGCGCCACCTTTAATATATGGAGCATACGTGCGGTAGTGTCCATTTTACAGCCGCCATTTTGATAACCTTGGGCGCCATCTTTAATATATGGGGCATACGAGCTGTATGGTCCTATGATAACGTTGGGCGCCATTTTTAATTTAGAAGCCATACAAGCCGAAAGGTCATTTTACAGCCGCCATTTTGATAGCGTTGGGCACAATCTTTAATATATGGGGCATACGTGCTGTAGGGTCCATTTTACAGCTGCCTTTTTAATAACGTTGGGCGCCATCTTTAATGTAGAAGCAATACAAGCCGCAAGGTCATTTTACAGCAGCCATTTTGATAGCGTTGGGCGCAATCTTTAATATATGGAGCATACGTGCTGTAGTGTCCATTTTACAGCCGCCATTTTGATAACCTTGGGCGCCATCTTTAATATATGGGGCATACGAGCTGTATGGTCCTATGATAACTTTGGGCGCCATTTTAAATAAAGAACCCATACAAGCCGCAAGGTCATTCTACAGCCGCCATTTTGATAACGTTGGGCGCCATCTTTAATTTATGGGGCATACGTGATGTAGGGTCCATTTTACAGCAGCCTTTTTAATAACGTTGGGCGCCATTTTTAATGTAGAAGCAATACAAGCCGCAAGGTCATTTTACAGCAGCCATTTTGATAGCGTTGGGCGCAATCTCTAATATATGGGGCATACGTGCTGTAAGGTCCATTTTACAGCCGCCATTTTGATAACGTTGGGCGCCATCTTTAATATATGGGGCATACGTGCTGCTGGGTCCACTTTACAGCAGCCTTTTTAATAACGTTGGGCGCCGTTGGGTCATTTTACAGTAGCCATTTTGATAGCGTTAGGCGCAATCTTTAATATATGGGGCATACGTGCTGTGAGGTCCATTTTACAGCCGCCATTTTGATAACGTTGGGCGCCATCTTTAATATATGGGGCATGCGTGCTGCTGGGTGCATTTTACAGCAGCCTTTTTAATAACGTTGGGCGCCATCATTAATATAGAAGCAATACAAGCCGCAACGTCATTTTACATGAGCCATTTTGATTACGTTGGGCGCCATCTTTAATATAGAAGCCATACAAGCTGCAGGGTTCATTTTACAGCCGCCATTTTGATAACGTTGGGCGCAATCTTCAATATATGGGGCAAATGTGCTGTAGGGTCCATTTTTCAGCAGCCATTTTGATAACGTTGGGCGCCATTTTTAATAAAGAACCCATACAAGCCGCAAGGTCATTCTACAGCCGCCATTTTGATAACGTTGGGCGCCATCTTTAGTATATGGGGCATACGTGCTGTAGGGTCCATTTTACAGCAGCCTTTTTAATAACTTTGGGCGCCATCTTTAATATAGAAGCAATACAATCCGCAAGGTTATTTTACAGCAGCCATTTTAATAGCGTTGGGCGCAATCTCTAATATATGGGGCATACGTGCTGTAAGGTCCATTTTACAGCAGCCTTTTTGATAAACTTGGGCGCCATCTTAAATATAGAAGCCATACAAGCAGCAGGGTTCATGTTACAGCCGCCATTTTCATAACGTTGGGCACAATCTTTAATATATGGGGCATACGTGCTGTAGGGTCCATTTTTCAGCAGCCATTTTGATAACGTTGGGCGCCATTTTTTATATAGAAGCTATACAAGCCGCAAGGTCATTGTACAGCCGCCATTTTGATAACGTTGGGCGCCATTTTTAATATATGGGGCATACGTGCTGTAGTGTCCATTTTACAGCCGCCATATTGATAACTTTGGGCGCCATCTTTAATATATGGGGCATACGAGCTGTATGGTCCTATGATAACGTTGGGCGCCATTATTTAAAATAGAAGCTCTACAAACCGCAAGGTCCGCTTTCAGCAGCCATTTTCATAACGTTGGGCGCCATTTTTAATATAGAAGCTATACAAGCCGCAAGGTCATTCTATAGCTGCCATTTTGATAACGTTGGGCGCCATCTTAAATATATGGAGCATACGTGCTGTAGTGTCCATTTTACAGCCGCCATTTTGATAACCTTGAGCGCCATCTCTAATGTATGGGGCATACGAGCTTTATGGTCTATGATAACGTTGGGCGCCATTTTTAATGAAGAACCCATACAAGCCGCAAGGTCATTCTACAGCCGCCATTTTGATAACGTTGGGCGCCATCTTTAATTTATGGGGCATACGTGCTGCAGGGTCAATTTTACAGCAGCCTTTTTTAATAACGTTGGGCACCATCTTTAATGTAGAAGCAATACAAGCCGCAAGGTCATTTTACAGCAGCCATTTTGATAGCGTTAGGCGCAATCTCTAATATATGGGGCATACGTGCTGTAAGGTCCATTTTACAGCAGCCATTTTGATTACGTTGGACGCCATTTTTAATATAGAAGCCATACAAGCCGCAAGGTCATTTTACAGCCGCCATTTTGATAACGTTGGGCGCCACCTTTAATATATGGAGCATACGTGCTGTAGTGTCCATTTCACAGCCGCCATTTTGATAACCTTGGGCGCCATCTCTAATATATGGGGCATACGGGCTGTAAGGTCCATTTTACAGCAGCCATTTTGATAACGTTGGGCGCCATCTTTAATATAGAAGCCATACAAGCCGCAAGGTCATTTTACATTTACGTTGGGCGCCATTTTTAATATAAAAGCCATACAAGCCGCAAGGTCATTCTACAGCCTCCATTTTGATAACGTTGGGCGCCATCTTTAATAAAGAACCCATACAAGCTGCAAGGTCATTCTACAGCCGCCATTTTGATAACGTTGGGCGCCATTTTTAATATATGGGGCATATGAGCTGTAGTGTCCATTTTACTGCAGCCCTTTTGATAACGTTGGGCGCCATCTTAAATATAGAAGCCATACAAGCAGCAGGGTTCATTTTACAGCCGCCATTTTGATAACGTTGGGCGCCACCTTTAATATATGGGGCATACGTGCTGTAGGGTCCATTTTTCAGCAGCCATTTTGATAACGTTGGGCGCCGTTTTTAATATAGAAGCCTTACAAGCCGCAAGGTCATTCTACAGCCGCCATTTTGATAACGTTGGGCGCCATCTTTAATTTATGGGGCATACGTGCTGTTTGGTATATTTTACAGCAGCCCTGTTAATAACGTTGGGCGCCATTTTTTATATAGAAGCCATACAAGAGCAAGGTCCATTTTACAGCCGCCATTTTGATAACGTTGGGCGCCACCTTTAATATATGGGGCATACGGGCTGTTTGGTATATTTTACAGCAGCCCTGTTGATAACGTTGGGCGCCATCTCTAATATATGGGGCAAACGTGCTGTTGGGTCTTTTTTACAGCCGCCATTTTAATAACGTTGGACGCCATCTTTAATATGTGGGGCATACGTGTTGTAGGGTCCATTTTACAGCAGTGTTTTTAATAACGTTGGGCGCCATCTTTAATAAAGAACCCATACAAGCCGCAAGGTCATTCTACAGCCTCCATTTAGAAAACGTTGGGCGCCACCTTTAACATATGGGGGTTACGTGCTGTTTGGTATATTTTACAGCCGCCATTTTGATAACGTTGGGCGCCACCTTTAATATATAGGGCATACGTGCTGTAGGGTTTATTTTACAGCCGCCATTTTGATAACGTTGGGCGCCACCTTTAATATATGGGGCTTACGTGCTGTTTGGTATATTTTACAGCAGCCCTGTTGATAACGTTGGGCGCCATCTCTAATATATGGGGCAAACGTGCTGTTGGGTCTTTTTTACAGCCGCCATTTTAAAAACGTTGGGCGCCATCTTTAATATAGAAGCCATACAAGCCGCAAGGTCATTTTACAGCCGCCATTTTCATAACGTTGGGCGCAATCTTTAATATATGGGGCATACGTGCTGAAGGGTCCATTTTACAGCAGCCTTTTTAATAACGTTGGGCGCCACCTTTAATATATAGGGCATACGTGCTTTAGGGTCCATTTTAAAGCCGCCATTTTGATAACGTTGGGCGCCATCTTTAATATATGTGGCATACGTGATGTAGGGTCCATTTTACAGCAGCCTTTTTAATAACGGTGGACGCCATTTTTAATAAAAAAGCCACACAAGCAGCAAGGTCATTCTACAGCCTCCATTTAGAAAACGTTGGGCGCCACCTTGAACATATGGGGTTACGTGCTGTTTGGTATATTTTACAGCCGCCATTTTGATAACGTTGGGCGCCACCTTTAATATATAGGGCATACGTGCTGTAGGGTCCATTTTACAGCCGCCATTTTGATACGTTGGGCGCCACCTTTAATATATGGGGCTTACGTGCTGTTTGGTATATTTTACAGCAGCCCTGTTGATAACGTTGGGCGCCATCTCTAATATATGGGGCAAACGTGCTGTTGGGTCTTTGTTACAGCCGCCATTTTAAAAACGTTGGGCGCCATCTTTAATATAGAAGCCATACAAGCCGCAAGGTCATTTTACAGCCGCCATTTTCATAACGTTGGGCGCAATCTTTAATATATGGGGCATACGTGCTGAAGGGTCCATTTTACAGCAGCCTTTTTGATAACGTTGGGCGCCATTTTTAATATAGAAGCCATACAAGCCGCAAGGTCATTCTACAGCTGCCATTTTGATAACGTTGGGCGCCATCTTTAATTTATGGGGCATAAGAGCTGTAGGGTCCATTTTACAGCAGCCTTTTTTGATAACGTTGGGCGCCGTTTTTAATATAGAAGCCATACAAGCCGCAAGGTCATTCTACAGCCGCCATTTTGATAACGTTGGGCGCTATCTTTAATTTATGGGGCATAAGAGCTGTAGGGTCCATTTTACAGCAGCCCTGTTGATAACGTTGGGCGCCATCTTTAATATAGAAGCCATACAAGCCGCAAGGTCATTTTACAGCCGCCATTTTGATAACGTTGGGCGCCACCTTTAATATATGGAGCATACGTGCTGTAGTGTCCATTTTACAGCCGCCATTTTGATAACCTTGGGCGCCATCTCTAGTATAGAAGACATACAGGCAGCAGAGTCCATTTTACAGCAGCCATTTTGATAGCATTGGGCGCAATTTTTAATATATGGGGCATACGTGCTGTAAGGTCCATTTTACAGCAGCATTTTCAAAACCGTTGGGCGCCATCTTTAGCATAGAAGCCATACAAGCAGCAGGGTTCATTTTATAACGTATGTGGGGCAGACGTGCTGTAGGGTGTATTTTACAGCCACCATTTTCATAACGTTGGGCGCCGTTTTTAATAAAGAACCCATACAAGCCGCAAGGTCATTCTACAGCCGCCATTTTGATAACGTTGGGCGCCACCTTTAATATATGGGGCATACGAGGTTTATGGTCCTATGATAACGTTGGGCGCCATTATTTAATATAGAAGCTCTACAAGCCGCAAAGTCCGCTTTCAGCAGCCATTTTCATAACGTTGGGCGCCATTTTTAATATAGAAGCCATACAAGCCGCAAGGTCATTCTACAGCCGCCATTTTGATAACGTTGGGCGCCATCTTTAATATATGGAGCATACGTGCTGTATGGTCCTATGATAACGTTGGGCGCCAATTTTAATAAAGAACCCATACAAGCCGCAAGGTCATTTTACAGCCTCCATTTTGATAACGTTGGGCACAATCTTTAATATATGGGGCATACGTGCTGTAGGGTCCATTTTTCAGCAGCCATTTTGATAACGTTGGGCGCCATTTTTAATATAGAAGCCATACAAGCCGCAAGGTCATTCTACAGCCGCCATTTTGATAACGTTGGGCGCTATCTTTAATTTATAAGGCATACGTGCTGTAGGGTCCATTTTACAGAAGCTCTACAAGCCGCAAAGTCATTTTACAGCCGCCATTTTGATAACGTTGGGCGCCACCTTTAATATATGGAGCATACGTGCTGTAGTGTCCATTTCACAGCCGCCATTTTGATAACGTTGGGCGCCATCTTTAATTTATGGGGCATACGTGCTGTAGGGTCCATTTTACAGCAGCCTTTTTAATAACGTTGGGCGCCATCTTTAATGTAGAAGCAATACAAGCCGCAAGGTCATCTTACAGCCGCCATTTTGATAACGTTGGGCGCCATCTTTAATATATGGGGCTTTCGTGCTGTAGGGTACATTTTACAGCAGTCTTTTTAATAACGTTGGGCGCCATCTTTAATATAGAAGCAATACAAGCCGCAAGGTCATTTTACAGCAGCCATTTTGATAGCGTTGAACGAAATCTCTAATATATGGGGCATACGTGCTGTAAGGTCCATTTTACAGCAGCCTTTTTGATAACGTTGGGCGCCACCTTTAATATATGGAGCATACGTGCTGTAGTGTCCATTTCACAGCCGCCATTTTGATAACGTTGGGCGCCATCTTTAATTTATGGGGCATACGTGCTGTAGGGTCCATTTTACAGCAGTCTTTTTTATAACGTTGGGCGCCATCTTTAATATAGAAGCAATACAAGCCGCAAGGTCATTTTACAGCAGCCATTTTGATAGCGTTGAACGAAATCTCTAATATATGGGGCATACGTGCTGTAAGGTCCATTTTACAGCAGCCTTTTTGATAACGTTGGGCGCCACCTTTAATATATGGAGCATACGTGCTGTAGTGTCCATTTCACAGCCGCCATTTTGATAACGTTGGGCGCCATCTTTAATTTATGGGGCATACGTGCTGTAGGGTCCATTTTACAGCAGCCTTTTTAATAACGTTGGGCGCCATCTTTAATGTAGAAGCAATACAAGCCGCAAGGTCATCTTACAGCCGCCATTTTGATAACGTTGGGCGCCATCTTTAATATATGGGGCTTACGTGCTGTAGGGTCCATTTTACAGCAGTCTTTTTTATAACGTTGGGCGCCATCATTAATATAGAAGCAATACAAGCCACAAGGTCATTTTACAGCAGCCATTTTGATAGCGTTGAACGAAATCTCTAATATATGGGGCATACGTGCTGTAAGGTCCATTTTACAGCAGCCTTTTTGATAACGTTGGGCGCCATCTTTAATGTAGAAGCAATACAAGCCGCAAGGTCGTTTTACAGCCGCCATTTTGATAACGTTGGGCGCCATCTTTAATATATGGGGCTTACGTGCTGTAGGGTCCATTTTACAGCAGCCTTTTTAATAACGTTGGGCGCCATCTTTAATGTAGAAGCAATACAAGCCGCAAGGTCATTTTACAGCAGCCATTTTGATAGCGTTGAACGAAATCTCTAATATATGGGGCATACGTGCTGTAAGGTCCATTTTACAGCAGCCTTTTTGATAACGTTGGGCGCCACCTTTAATATATGGAGCATACCTGCTGTAGTGTCCATTTCACAGCCGCCATTTTGATAACGTTGGGCGCCATCTTTAATTTATGGGGCATACGTGCTGTAGGGTCCATTTTACAGCAGCCTTTTTAATAACGTTGGGCGCCATCTTTAATGTAGAAGCAATACAAGCCGCAAGGTCATCTTACAGCCGCCATTTTGATAACGTTGGTCGCCATCTTTAATATATGGGGCTTACGTGCTGTAGGGTACATTTTACAGCAGTCTTTTTAATAACGTTGGGCGCCATCTTTAATATAGAAGCAATACAAGCCGCAAGTTCATTTTACAGCAGCCATTTTGATAGCGTTGGGCGAAACCTCTAATATATGGGGCATACGTGCTGTAGGGTCCATTTTACAGCAGCCTTTTTAATAACGTTGGGCGCCATCTTTAATGTAGAAGCAATACAAGCCGCAAGGTCAGTTTACAGCCGCCATTTTGATAACGTTGGGCGCCATCTTTAATATATGGGGCTTACAGTGGCGGACACGAATTTAAGACGTTTTTCTTTTTTTTTTTTTTAGTTTTGATTTTCTCGGCTCCTAAATAACTTATCCGAATAATTTTTTCTTTAAATTGTTTGTTATTGTATTCAGATAATGGACCGTAAGAATGGTCTTCATAGTTTAATCCGTTTAATTCACAGGTGCACTTAAACAAAGAGAAGTCCGTTTTTTGGGGGACATTTATTTAAGACGTTTTTTCCAAAATCTTAAGTATTAAAGATAGACGTTTGAAATCTTCGTAGAAGTTGTAGATCTAGCAAAACTAAGATAAACTGCATACAAAACTTTTTGAATTAACCCCGAACTTTCGATTTGGAGCCAATTGAAAATCTGTATTTTATGTATGAAAATTTTTGGTCCTTTGGGCGAGTCCATTTTACGACACTAATTCATACTAAAGTACTTTTTCCCTTGAACTACGAAAGAAAGTGAATTGAATCTCCTGTCAAATGACATATTTTTGATTCAAATCGGATAAAAATTAGATATTTTTTTGCCTATCAATAAGGGACATTTAACGCCAATCTAAACAGCGGCCTCTGGAAGGGGTATACGCATGAAAAGAAAGAGATGGAGAATAGAGGTGTAGTTTTGAAAAAATTTCCCATATTGATAGGCGATGAAAACTATCTAATTTTTATCCGATTCGAATCAAAAATATGTCATTTGACAGGAGATTCAATTCACTTTCTTTCGTAGTTCAAGGAAAAAAAGTACTTTAGTATGAATTAGTGTCGTAAAATGGACTCGCCCAAAGGACCAAATATTTTCATACAAAATACAGATTTTCAATTGGCTCCAAATCGAAAGTTCGGGGTTAATTCAAAAAGTTTTGTATGCAGTTTATCTTAGTTTTGCTAGATCTACAACTTCTACGAAGATTTCAAACGTCTATCTTTAATACTTAAGATTTTGGAAAAAAACGTCTTAAATAAATGTCCCCCAAAAAACGGACTTCTCTTTGTTTAAGTGCACCTGTGAATTAAACGGATTAAACTATGAAGACCATTCTTACGGTCCATTATCTGAATACAATAACAAACAATTTAAAGAAAAAATTATTCGGATAAGTTATTTAGGAGCCGAGAAAATCAAAACTAAAAAAAAAAAAAGAAAAACGTCTTAAATTCGTGTCCACCACTGTACGTGCTGTAGGGTCCATTTTACAGCAGTCTTTTTAATAACGTTGGGTGCCATCTTTAATATAGAAGCCATAAAAGCCGCAAGGTCATGTTACAGCCGCCATTTTGATAACCTTGGGCGCCACCTTTAATATATGGAGCATACGCGCGGTAGTGTCCATTTTACAGCCGCCATTTTGATAACCTTGGGCGCCATCTTTAATATATGGGGCATACGAGCTGTATGGTCCTATGATAACGTTGGGCGCCATTTTTAATATAGAAGCCATACAAGCCGCAAGGTCATTTTACAGCCGCCATTTTGATAGCGTTGGGCACAATCTTTAATATATGGGGCATACGTGCTGTAGGGTCCATTTTACAGCTGCCTTTTTAATAACGTTGGGCGCCATCTTTAATGTAGAAGCAATACAAGCCGCAAGGTCATTTTACAGCAGCCATTTTGATAGCGTTGGGCGCAATCTTTAATATATGGAGCATACGTGCTGTAGTGTCCATTTTACAGCCGCCATTTTGATAACCTTGGGCGCCATCTTTAATATATGGGGCATACGAGCTGTATGGTCCTATGATAACTTTGGGCGCCATTTTAAATAAAGAACCCATACAAGCCGCAAGGTCATTCTACAGCCGCCATTTTGATAACGTTGGGCGCCATCTTTAATTTATGGGGCATACGTGATGTAGGGTCCATTTTACAGCAGCCTTTTTAATAACGTTGGGCGCCATTTTTAATGTAGAAGCAATACAAGCCGCAAGGTCATTTTACAGCAGCCATTTTGATAGCGTTGGGCGCAATCTCTAATATATGGGGCATACGTGCTGTAAGGTCCATTTTACAGCCGCCATTTTGATAACGTTGGGCGCCATCTTTAATATATGGGGCATACGTGCTGCTGGGTCCACTTTACAGCAGCCTTTTTAATAACGTTGGGCGCCATCTTTAATATAGAAGCAATACAAGCCGCAAGGTCATTTTACAGTAGCCATTTTGATAGCGTTAGGCGCAATCTTTAATATATGGGGCATACGTGCTGTGAGGTCCATTTTACAGCCGCCATTTTGATAACGTTGGGCGCCATCTTTAATATATGGGGCATACGTGCTGCTGGGTGCATTTTACAGCAGCCTTTTTAATAACGTTGGGCGCCATCATTAATATAGAAGCAATACAAGCCGCAACGTCATTTTACAGGAGCCATTTTGATTACGTTGGGCGCCATCTTTAATATAGAAGCCATACAAGCTGCAGGGTTCATTTTACAGCCGCCATTTTGATAACGTTGGGCGCAATCTTCAATATATGGGGCAAATGTGCTGTAGGGTCCATTTTTCAGCAGCCATTTTGATAACGTTGGGCACCATTTTTAATAAAGAACCCATACAAGCCGCAAGGTCATTCTACAGCCGCCATTTTGATAACGTTGGGCGCCATCTTTAGTATATGGGGCATACGTGCTGTAGGGTCCATTTTACAGCAGCCTTTTTAATAACTTTGGGCGCCATCTTTAATATAGAAGCAATACAATCCGCAAGGTTATTTTACAGCAGCCATTTTAATAGCGTTGGGCGCAATCTCTAATATATGGGGCATACGTGCTGTAAGGTCCATTTTACAGCAGCCTTTTTGATAACCTTGGGCGCCATCTTAAATATAGAAGCCATACAAGCAGCAGGGTTCATGTTACAGCCGCCATTTTCATAACGTTGGGCACAATCTTTAATATATGGGGCATAAGTGCTGTAGGGTCCATTTTTCAGCAGCCATTTTGATAACGTTGGGCGCCATTTTTAATATAGAAGTCATACAAGCCGCAAGGTCATTTTACAGCCGCCATTTTGATAACGTTGGGCGCCACCTTTAATATATGGAGCATACGTGCTGTAGTGTCCATTTCACAGCCGTCATTTTGATAACCTTGGGCGCCATCTTTAATATATGGGGCATACGAGCTGTATGGTCCTATGATAACGTTGGGCGCCATTATTTAATATAGAAGCTCTACAAACCGCAAGGTCCGCTTTCAGCAGCCATTTTCATAACGTTGGGCGCCATTTTTTATATAGAAGCTATACAAGCCGCAAGGTCATTGTACAGCCGCCATTTTGATAACGTTGGGCGCCATTTTTAATATATGGGGCATACGTGCTGTAGTGTCCATTTTACAGCCGCCATTTTGATAACTTTGGGCGCCATCTTTAATATATGGGGCATACGAGCTGTATGGTCCTATGATAACGTTGGGCGCCATTATTTAAAATAGAAGCTCTACAAACCGCAAGGTCCGCTTTCAGCAGCCATTTTCATAACGTTGGGCGCCATTTTTAATATAGAAGCTATACAAGCCGCAAGGTCATTCTATAGCTGCCATTTTGATAACGTTGGGCGCCATCTTAAATATATGGAGCATACGTGCTGTAGTGTCCATTTTACAGCCGCCATTTTGATAACCTTGGGCGCCATCTCTAGTATAGAAGACATACAGGCAGCAGAGTCCATTTTACAGCAGCCATTTTGATAGCATTGGGCGCAATTTTTAATATATGGGGCATACGTGCTGTAAGGTCCATTTTACAGCAGCATTTTCAAAACCGTTGGGCGCCATCTTTAGCATAGAAGCCATACAAGCAGCAGGGTTCATTTTATAACGTATGTGGGGCAGACGTGCTGTAGGGTGCATTTTACAGCCACCATTTTCATAACGTTGGGCGCCGTTTTTAATAAAGAACCCATACAAGCCGCAAGGTCATTCTACAGCCGCCATTTTGATAACGTTGGGCGCCACCTTTAATATATGGAGCATACGTGCTGTAGTGTCCATTTTACAGCCGCCATTTTGATAACCTTGGGCGCCATCTCTAGTATAGAAGACATACAGGCAGCAGAGTCCATTTTACAGCAGCCATTTTGATAGCATTGGGCGCAATTTTTAATATATGGGGCATACGTGCTGTAAGGTCCATTTTACAGCAGCATTTTCAAAACCGTTGGGCGCCATCTTTAGCATAGAAGCCATACAAGCAGCAGGGTTCATTTTATAACGTATGTGGGGCAGACGTGCTGTAGGGTGTATTTTACAGCCACCATTTTCATAACGTTGGGCGCCGTTTTTAATAAAGAACCCATACAAGCCGCAAGGTCATTCTACAGCCGCCATTTTGATAACGTTGGGCGCCACCTTTAATATATGGGGCATACGAGCTGTATGGTCCTATGATAACGTTGGGCGCCATTATTTAATATAGAAGCTCTACAAGCCGCAAAGTCCGCTTTCAGCAGCCATTTTCATAACGTTGGGCGCCATTTTTAATATAGAAGCCATACAAGCCGCAAGGTCATTCTACAGCTGCCATTTTGATAACGTTGGGCGCCATCTTTAATATATGGAGCATACGTGCTGTATGGTCCTATGATAACGTTGGGCGCCAATTTTAATAAAGAACCCATACAAGCCGCAAGGTCATTTTACAGCCTCCATTTTGATAACGTTGGGCACAATCTTTAATATATGGGGCATACGTGCTGTAGGGTCCATTTTTCAGCAGCCATTTTGATAACGTTGGGCGCCATTTTTAATATAGAAGCCATACAAGCCGCAAGGTCATTCTACAGCCGCCATTTTGATAACGTTGGGCGCTATCTTTAATTTATGGGGCATACGTGCTGTAGGGTCCATTTTACAGAAGCTCTACAAGCCGCAAAGTCATTTTACAGCCGCCATTTTGATAACGTTGGGCGCCACCTTTAATATATGGAGCATACGTGCTGTAGTGTCCATTTCACAGCCGCCATTTTGATAACGTTGGGCGCCATCTTTAATTTATGGGGCATACGTGCTGTAGGGTCCATTTTACAGCAGCCTTTTTAATAACGTTGGGCGCCATCTTTAATGTAGAAGCAATACAAGCCGCAAGGTCATCTTACAGCCGCCATTTTGATAACGTTGGGCGCCATCTTTAATATATGGGGCTTTCGTGCTGTAGGGTACATTTTACAGCAGTCTTTTTAATAACGTTGGGCGCCATCTTTAATATAGAAGCAATACAAGCCGCAAGGTCATTTTACAGCAGCCATTTTGATAGCGTTGAACGAAATCTCTAATATATGGGGCATACGTGCTGTAAGGTCCATTATACAGCAGCCTTTTTGATAACGTTGGGCGCCACCTTTAATATATGGAGCATACGTGCTGTAGTGTCCATTTCACAGCCGCCATTTTGATAACGTTGGGCGCCATCTTTAATTTATGGGGCATACGTGCTGTAGGGTCCATTTTACAGCAGTCTTTTTTATAACGTTGGGCGCCATCTTTAATATAGAAGCAATACAAGCCGCAAGGTCATTTTACAGCAGCCATTTTGATAGCGTTGAACGAAATCTCTAATATATGGGGCATACGTGCTGTAAGGTCCATTTTACAGCAGCCTTTTTGATAACGTTGGGCGCCACCTTTAATATATGGAGCATACGTGCTGTAGTGTCCATTTCACAGCCGCCATTTTGATAACGTTGGGCGCCATCTTTAATTTATGGGGCATACGTGCTGTAGGGTCCATTTTACAGCAGCCTTTTTAACAACGTTGGGCGCCATCTTTAATGTAGAAGCAATACAAGCCGCAAGGTCATCTTACAGCCGCCATTTTGATAACGTTGGGCGCCATCTTTAATATATGGGGCTTACGTGCTGTAGGGTCCATTTTACAGCAGTCTTTTTTATAACGTTGGGCGCCATCATTAATATAGAAGCAATACAAGCCACAAGGTCATTTTACAGCAGCCATTTTGATAGCGTTGAACGAAATCTCTAATATATGGGGCATACGTGCTGTAAGGTCCATTTTACAGCAGCCTTTTTGATAACGTTGGGCGCCATCTTTAATGTAGAAGCAATACAAGCCGCAAGGTCGTTTTACAGCCGCCATTTTGATAACGTTGGGCGCCATCTTTAATATATGGGGCTTACGTGCTGTAGGGTCCATTTTACAGCAGCCTTTTTAATAACGTTGGGCGCCATCTTTAATGTAGAAGCAATACAAGCCGCAAGGTCATTTTACAGCAGCCATTTTGATAGCGTTGAACGAAATCTCTAATATATGGGGCATACGTGCTGTAAGGTCCATTTTACAGCAGCCTTTTTTGATAACGTTGGGCGCCACCTTTAATATATGGAGCATACCTGCTGTAGTGTCCATTTCACAGCCGCCATTTTGATAACGTTGGGCGCCATCTTTAATTTATGGGGCATACGTGCTGTAGGGTCCATTTTACAGCAGCCTTTTTAATAACGTTGGGCGCCATCTTTAATGTAGAAGCAATACAAGCCGCAAGGTCATCTTACAGCCGCCATTTTGATAACGTTGGTCGCCATCTTTAATATATGGGGCTTACGTGCTGTAGGGTACATTTTACAGCAGTCTTTTTAATAACGTTGGGCGCCATCTTTAATATAGAAGCAATACAAGCCGCAAGTTCATTTTACAGCAGCCATTTTGATAGCGTTGGGCGAAACCTCTAATATATGGGGCATACGTGCTGTAGGGTCCATTTTACAGCAGCCTTTTTTATATAACGTTGGGCGCCATCTTTAATGTAGAAGCAATACA
>NW_027172883.1:0-10457 GCF_018151085.1 Drosophila tropicalis
TCTAAAATCATAGCATATGTTGGCATTTTGCAATATTCCATCTTTATCCGAAAATGGATTTAAGCTCAAAATTTTGCTTTTCATGTTCAATTTGCTTGTTTTGTGTACAACATGAAATCTCTCTACTAAATTGATATACCTGTTGGTGTTTAACATCGTTGTATATATGCTGCGGTTAGATATTATGGGTACACCTTATCTCTTTTTTAGTGCCAATAAATCTAAATATCCGTATTTAATAGTACGGAATTTACCATAATCTTGACATCATCTGTTTTTTTTTGTTTAGGCCAATTGTCTTTTGTCTCACAAAGCCACGTTGGCCCATTCCAATACAATTCAAAATCTCTTAACTTATTTGGATAAATACTCCTTGAAGCTATGTCTGCAGGGTTATTTTCATATTTAACATGGTTCCAGGTTATCTTTTTGAATTTTAGGATATCCTCTATTTGACACCTTAGCACCGTTTCTCATTCAGCGCAGTGTGATAGTGGAGTCGATCCAAGCATACATTTCAGCTGGAACAGCAACAGATTGCTGGACTCTTTGTAGTAATTGTGATAGCAAGTGTACTGCACATAATTCTATTTTAGGAATAGTTTTTCCTATTTTTAGTGGATCATAAATCTTGGCTAGTGTATATAGAACCACTCTTTTATTTATTTTACTGTTTTTATCACAGTGTACCTTAAACTTAAATTCGTCTTCAAAAGGCTCCCACTGCAAGCCCAAGGTTTTAATTGATTCGTTATCATCAATTTTTAATACTTTGTTATCGGCTGTATCAATAACCTCTTCAACAATTTCGGATCTATTCGAAATCCAATTTCTCAAATTCATTCCTGCCTTTTCCACCTTTTGGAAACTTGCTGAACTTTGTGTTTTGATTCTTTTACAGTATTACCTCGTCATTAAATCATCCATGTAGAATTCATCTCAGATAATTTCACTAACCACATTATCATGACACCTGTTTGCTATCTCTGCAAGTACCCTTGTAGCTAAATAAGGATCTGATGCAGTACGTTACCGTTGTCAATTTATATTTAGTTAATATTTTCTGCGGTGAATTTTTACCACAAAATATGCTAATATTTTTGATCATTAGATCAATTAGACTTCTATTATTTGTTGTTTTCGCGGATGCGCCAAATACAACTCTTCGTTTAGTAGTCAGACTTGTTTCATTAACTACTGCTTGATGGGGCAGATAATAGACACCTTCATCCTTAGTTTCGATCATATGAGCCAAATCCAAATATTCCTTAATAAACTATTCGTACTCTTTTTCTCTAAAATAAGAAAAACGCGCAGTTGCTTGCGCCTTTGAGTCACCTAATTCTTTTCCTTGCTTAAATGGGATCGTTTCTACATATCTTCCTGAGTCATCAATCCTATTCGTTTTGTTAAAATTTGCTTCACATTCGTTAGCTTCTGTATCATCTTTTTTATCTGCCTCCATCTCCATCTATCTACTATAGACTTATCTCCTATTTGGTACATCCCGACACCATCCAGCCAAATTAAGTATTTCTTCCTAACAAGCCATTCATATACTTTTTCATCTGCCTCCATCTCCCAAAAACGCTCCATATTTGTGAAGTTTATTTCTGTAGCTACTATAGACTCATCTCGTTTTGGTTTGGTACATCCCGACACGATCCAGCCAAATTGAGTATTTTGTCCTAGCAAGCCATTCATATGGGTATATCCGTCTCCTATTATCATATCAACCCTATTAGTTTAATCAAAGGTGGGGTCAGCTAGCATGTGAGATTTCAATTTTATTTAGTTAGTCAAAGAGAGCATAGCACACAAACTGACTGGGAAAAGAACAAATAGCGTAATATCATTAAGTGGAATGAGTAATGCTAGTGTAGTTTCGTCAATTCAACTCACAAGTAACGTAATGATAATTGGAAATTATATCGAGGTAGCATTTCAAATAGTCCAAGGATACATAAGGATACTCTGCTCTAGTTTCAACAGAAGGTGTGGAAATATTTAAAAGACAAAACAGTTAACGCTTGTTCTGTAAAAAGTAACGAAAATGATTTGAATAATTTAGCAACTGAAGCACAAGGCGAAGATAAAACTCAACTGTTAAGATTGTTAAGAAGGCATGTCGCTCTCTCTCAGCCGATAGTTTGCCTTTAACAACCACTGTCTTAAATTCAAACGCATCTTGTTAAAAAAATAATTCATTTGATGTTTTATTCTATAAAGATTAATATTAAGTTAATATTAATTATGTGCAAGTAAAATTAGGACCTATTCTTACCGCAGTGTGTCCTTCTCGGCTTACACAACAAGAGAGAGAAAGAACATGCGGAAGCTAAACTGGAACTCCATATTTTCACAGTAAGGCCATATTCATTAGGCGCCAAATAACTTAAATATAAAATACTAGATACTGTATGAGCCAATACCCGTTTTACGCATTGGACCATACTCTCCCAGTTGAGAGGGCAGTTAAAACTCCACTCCACACAACGGGTAAGCTCGTCATGGATCTTGTCTGCTTCAAAAACGTCGGTAAACCGTTTGACTTCCCCTATTTGCGATCCAATTCTTCCCATTGTCACTACTTAGCTTTGTTACTGGTCCTCGGCGGCACCTAAAATTCCTTATCGCAAGTATGCAGAAGTCTGTTGACAAGTCGTGGGCTAGATCCAGGTGAATTGCTCTAGTTCTTAGACAAGTGAATAGAGCCACCCACCTCTTCTCTTGGCGTCGACCCGCCGTCACAAGTAGTGGTCCGAAATAGTCTAAACCAGTGTACTTAAATGGCCATCCACCTGGCTTTATGCGAGCTTCAGGCAATGGACCCATTTAAGGCGGGGCATGGGTGGCACGCTAGAGTTTGCACACACCACAGTTCCAGATAACCCGCTGCAATACCCGGCGTACCTCGATGTCTGTCAGATTGGTAGTTGATTGGGGCCACAAATCTTGGCGGTTGGTGTAGGAATTTAGGCCCGCAGTAGGGACCCATCTCCACTGGGAAGCATCTGTGGATTCTAAGATTTCTGTGACTCTGTTACCGACGAGCTGCTTATAACGTCTATGAGTGCTGCATATCTAACGCAGCACCGTCTTGGCATCTGTCCATAAAATGGCATCTTCCGTCTCCATGCAGTGTCCACTCTTCACAGCGTTTATAAGCGTGAACAAGCACCGCTGCCTGCAGCTCCAGTCGTGGAACTGACATGGGTCTCATCGGAGCGCATTTCGTTTTACTACTAACGAAGCTCACTTGTACATCCCCATTTTGGTAGGTGGCGTCAGTGAGTATTGACTTCTCCATTTCTGATCCAAAGTAGTGACGCGAGCATCGGAACAGACACACTCATTCTAGCTGATGGTGCCATTTCTGGAAGGCGCTTTGAGTTGTTGTTCATCCCATAAAACATTCCTTCGCCAAATCTCGCGTAATAATAACTTGCCGGTAATGGTGAAACAGCTTTGGAACCATATTGGGTCGAACGTTGGTGAGCGAGTAATCTGCCATTCTCTTCTTAGACGTCGTTTTTCCGTTACTAATTGTTCTATCCGCCGGTTCGTAGGCCTGTCAACAGGTTTAGTGTAAGAAGAGGCAGGTGGAGTAGATACTTTTGCTGCAGCTGCCATCATAGACTCAAGTGTAGAGACGCACATATCAATGTCCTCTGCAGCATTCAGTTTCGGCGAACAGTCAATGTGGGCACTCATGTACATTTTAAATTTAAGCCAATTTGTCTTCTTTTTCTTTTATATAATTTAGGATACAAGCTTTGTGAAATGAATGCTTGCAATTAGTAATAACTCTGATCTGCGTTGGTGTTTGAGTTTTGCTACAGACCAGGCAAATATTTTCCCCAGAATTTGCGGGATTATTTACTTCCTCTGTACTGTGTTGTAAAGGCATTTTTTTTGTTTTTTAATTTTTCCCACAGAACAAGAAATATAATATGTGAAATAGATTTTAATTTTTTTCTAGAGCTTTTTATCGTTTTCATAGATGGAGTTTTAATATATTTACTATTGAATCTAGTTCTCTGATTTCAAAAGTGTTTAGAAATGTCTTCTAATAACTATGCTCATCTTTGGACAAGTGTACGCTTAGGCATTACCTTGAGATTCCAAAAGATTGTGCATATATGTATCCTTTCAAACATTATCTTTAACTAACAATTTTTTTAATCAGGGTAAGTGCAATTTAAAATTTTTCTTATGCGAAACGAAAGTAACTTTTGACTTTAGTTTATACCGGTAACATTGGTCGATGGTAATCACATGCGCAATCACTCGAATTCCGAATGTGTATATAAATCAAATCGCGACTACTACGTACTCTAATTAAAAAAATTAAATTCACTCTGAAGGCAAAACGAGCTAATTGTGATACGTCTAGGCTTTAAACCTGAGCGAATTAAAAAAAATTGCTCTATATATTTTTTGGTTCTTGAGTTTTTTAATTAAATATTTTTACTAAAGTGTTGGTTGACAACCATCAGCTTCTACTAACTAGCTCAAATTCCATACACTGTGCAAATAAATTAATAAAAAAACTTCCCTTCGACGAGTCACATTATCATGAGCCACTCAAGACCAAATCCTTACATTTAATCTTTCGATTTATACCTAATATAAACGTTGAACTTGACCTGTGTGTCCCACGTGTTGGGCGCCAAAATTATGCACCGTAGCAGGGTAGTGTTGGCTCTCAAAAAAAAAACTGACACCATGATATTACGATCTTACAGCGGATCGGGACCCTAATTTGTAATCGTAGCTCTTCCGGGTGGGATGGGTTGTTGCTGCAGTTTTCGAAACATCTCGCTACATATAATTTATTATAGAGTCCCTATGAAACTAAAAGAGAGAATTGCATTCTCCAAAAAAACGAACAAACGTATGGCTTTTTAATGTCGCAAATAACAGAAAAAAAAAAGAATACCACTAAGTTAATCAACTAGCTATCTAACGCGAACTCCTCCCAATGTATGATATCTAGCTCTAGTATGGCTCAGATGTTGGCTGTCATTATGCATCTATACCCTCCCGTCCATGGCCAATAACAAAAGACAAAAAATTATGATATGTTAAAGGACCCCAAATGCACATTCTATTTCATCATTTTTATATAATCATGTTGTGGGAACTTAGACTTCTATTCAAAATACATTTTTCTTATTTACTTATTCTTCAAAAACAATTTCATTCGCAAAGCCATTTTCTCTTCATCGTATATAAATTCTCCCACTGCTTTACTTAAATCTACGCTTTATTATTAACTATTGTATTACATGTTTTTGTTGTCTTCTTTAATTTTTTTTTTTTTTTTTTTGTTATGATTACTGTAAACTATATAAACGAACAGATTTTACCCTGCATTTAGACTGATGCAATATAATATAAAAAAAATTTTTTTACAAAGTTATTAAAAAAAATTAATTGCGACACCGAATGATTGATAGCACTTATATCTTTTAATAATTTTAATTCAATTAGTTTGTATGTGTGATAAAGGCAAATAAAATTTAGAATGCATAAGACGAATAAAAGAAAACAATAATAGCAAGTGAGCAGCATAAAATAGGTATATGTGGTTGTCAAACCTTTTTTATTCTTTTTGCACTTTACTTTTAATCACCATATGTTATGCGCTCTTGCGGTAAAAAAGGTAAAAGAGATAAAAAGAATACACTTACATTTTGGAAAGTCCACCGATGAAGGCCTTCAGCAGCTGGATCGTGTGTTGATTTTTGATGTTTTTAAATATATTTTTTATGGTTTTGTTTTAAAGAATTATACGATTCAATTAGTGTTTTAAATGCTTAATACCGACACACAAACTCACAATAAAGAAATTGACTCTAACATAGGTGCGCTGAGAAAGGGTATCTTTCTATTCGTTATCGAATTGACACTTTTAATTTCAATAAAATTTTCGTTTCTTTTGCAATTACAATTTTTTTTTTTTTTTTTGTTTACAACCCCGACAACTAAAATTAATTCTTTTTTTTTTTTTTTTTTGCTAATAATTTTGTAACTGAGTATGTTCTGTTTGTTCATTTACAAACAAAAATTTTCTGTATGATCACTTTATAATTTTCTCTTCTTTTTGCACACAACTTTTCGCCTTGTGACAGCTAACATTCCAACTGGCAAAACTATGACGTCACTGTTGACTAATGTTTAAAACCAGCGATTTAATTTTCTCCTTCTGTAGAGTTTGGTTGAATTGTCGTCTTGGCCATGTGGTGTTGGTGATAGGCCTATGACGATTTATGCCAAAATTTATGTAAATTTTTCCTAGATCGAATAATATGATTTTAGACGAATGTCCAAAAAAAAAATTTTTCTAGTCGACATACCTTATGAAATTAATATAATGTAGAGGCCGAATAACCTATGGTTATAGGGTTCACCACGAGGTCTTTAGGTTAGGCTTACGCCTCCTATGCCTCTAGGTCGAGATTTTGTATCCAAAAATTTAATTATTCCAGCTGCCTTTTCTTTTGGCTTGTAGCTGGCTTACGAATATTTTGTTTAACCCGAGTGAATTTATTTATTTGGTGATTTTCACCAGAAAAAAATTTTAACTGTTCACTTTATTTTTCGGGGAACGAAAGCAATTCGTTGTTAAGCCAGAATAATGAAAAGAGGTGGAAGTGTGGGTGGAAGGTTCTTATATACCCTTTCCCTTCTATTCTCAAAGCCTTCCCTTTATGAAGTTAGCTGCGCTTACGCTGCAAAGCTTCTGCAGAGATGCATTATTACTATAAACGGTTATGAATTCGCCGTATATTTTTGATCGCACTCGATAGTTTGCGATAAACTTAAATATGCGTCGGATAATTAGTATTTAAATTTACATGCAACCATTACACGCATTTAAGCCGTCTTGCGACAAATCTTCGAAATGCACTCGACTTGTAGTACCCGTCTATGGTACTCGACTTGACCTTGCATCCGACTATGACGCAAGACCTCAAAAACACGTCCGTCTTGTTCGACGCGCAAAAACCAACTCTCTCGTCGTCATCTCTCATTCGTTCGTCATCCCTCTTGATCGTCTCTTCTTACACGCTCACGTTCTCTCTTTGATCGTCGTCTCGTCTCTCGTCTTCGTGTACAGTGGGATTGATGCACATCGCAAATCCACATCCTTACATTCTGATTACGCATTCGACCCGAATGCTGGGTCATCTTCCTCGTCGTCTCGGTTTAGGCTCCAGGGCTTCATGTACTCTGCACATGTTGACGTCACTTTAGGCCCTTCGCACTTGCCAACTTTTTCGACATCGTATGCGTTGTTGTGCTTCACCTTCTTAATCTGGTAGGGTCCAAAATATTTCGGTTTTAATTTGAGACTACTCCCAAATTGCGTCCCTCTTAATTGCAACCAGGTCGCCAACATCATAAGATCGAGCATGCTTACGACGTAGGTTGTAGTACTTCTTGTTTTCGTCTTGGATCTTGGAGATGTGTGCCTTCGCCTTGGCACGGAGCTCGCTTCTATCGTCTGTAAATATTGCCTTCGTCTCTTGGTTGATAAGATCTCTCAGTTTATGGTCATCGTTGGTCCTCATCTTTACGCCAGTTAGTAACTCAAATGGAGAAGTGTCAATACTTCTGGTGTACGTCGAATTGATAGCCTGCTGAACTTTGCTAACATGTCGATACCACTTTCGTCGGATCATCAACGCTTAACTTCGACAGAACAGGGAATGATAATCGCATTTAAACGTTCGACTTGGCCATTTACCTCCGAAGTGCTGTAGTCGTCTTAACGTGTTTCATACCTTCGTTGTCGCAGTACTTCAGAAAATCTTGGGATGTAAAGGCGGAACCCCGATCCGAGATAATAAACGTAGGGTTGCCAAAAATCGTGCTTTGCATCGTCAGCTTCGTAATAACTTCATTGCTAGTCGTCGATTTGGTTGGGTATAACCAGCAGAACTTCGTAAATGCATCTATGACCGCCAGGATATGCTTATAGTCCTTGTGAGTAGACTCGAGAGTCTACTGATGATACAAGGAATACAGCATTCGATATATTTTTTGGATTTTTTCCTCGAGATGCGGTATGAAGTATTCTCTGCAAATCAAGTCTTTCGTCTTTTTTGCCCCGAAATGTCCTTTGTTATGGGCTTGACCAATAATCTGCTTCTGCATCGCGTTTGGGACAACAATTAGCTCAACGTCATTGACCAATTTGTACAGGATATCGGCTTTCAGAAAATAATCATCATAAGTTTTCGAATTGTCTTTCAGAACTTCTATAATGGCTCTTTATTTTCTCATCTTGTGATTGCGCCTTCTTCATGCCAACGCTGATTCCATAGTCGTTGATTTGCATAATTGGATATCTGCTGAGGGCGTCGACATGTCTCATACGGGTACCTGAACGGTGTAAAACGTCAAAATCGTATTCTTGAAGAAAAAAGTACCCAACGAGCTACCCTGGTACAAAGGCTCTTCTTCTCCAGCGTCTTTGTAAATGCGTCGCAATCCGTGATTAGCTTAAAAATGCATGCCCAACAGATAAACTCTAAACTTTTCTAACGCTGTTATGACTGCGAGAATCTCTAATTCATAGCTGCTATACTTTCGCTGTGCGTCTGTGGTTTTTCGACTCATGTAGTATACGGATGGAGTTCACCGTCGTCTGGACATCTTTTGTAGTAAAACTGCTCCAAAACCTTCGATAGATGCATCAGTATGGACTTCCGATTCGTACGACTGGTTGTAGATGCTTAAGACTGGATTCTCAGTTAGTAACTTCTTCAAGATCTGTACTGCATTTTCTTCTTCAGGACCACAGACAAATTTTTGATGCATTCTTGGTCAATTCGGTCAGAGGTTTCGCTATACACGCATAGTTTGGAATAAACTTTCTAAAATATCCCGTCAAACCTAAGAAACTTTGAACTTGCTTTACGGTTTGAGGCATTTTAAACTTCCGCAACAGCCTCAATTTTATCTGGAGATGGATATATCTTCTTATTCTCGACAATGTGCCCCCCAAAAATTGTATTCTTTTCTTTTAAAAAATGGCACTTTTCACAGGTTTAGCTCTAAACCATACTCTTCGCAGGTTACGATTACCTCTTTTAGATTCTTAACAGCTTCAACTTCATCTCTGGCCAAAATGATAACATCGTCAACGTATGGCAGCGCAATGCCTCTCTTGGATAAATGCCGAAATATTGCATTAACATGTCTTTGGAATACTCCAGGCGAATTAGTGAATCCAAACGGAACCCTCTTGAATTGGTACTGACCACAGTGGGTCACAAACGACGTATACTTTCGACTAGATTCTGCAACTGCCACATGAAAGAATCCGTTCTTCAAATCAATGGTACTAAAAATCGTAGCGTCTTGCAAACGATCCAACTGATCCTCGATGAGCGACAATGGATAATGGTCACGCACACATACCTTGTTTATTTTGCGAAAATCGACACAGAGCCTGTAGGAATCGTCATGCTTCTTTACACGTACCACCGGACTTGTGTATTCGGACGTTGACTCTTCAATTATGCCTTCAGCCAACCATTCTTCGACTTTCTCGTTCACGAACTCTGCCTCTTTAAATGCAAGTCTACGGGGTCGCACAAATATCGGACTGTCATCGTTTAAAATTATTCGCATTTCAACATTGGTCGTCTTTATTGCTACCGGTTGATAATTAGATATCAAATCGAATACCTCTTTTTTTAGCACTTGTGCTTGCACATTCGTCTATATCAAGTTCATCTTTATTATTCGCGACATCAACTTTTAGAATTTTTATTTCATCACTTTCTTTTCGAATTTTTCTACTCTTACACCATTTCGACTAAATATAATGTCAGCTTGCAAACATAATTCCTCGCCTATGATCATTTCGACATCTAACAATCTAATCGGAACTACATGAAAATCTAACACGAACGTATGGTCGTCAATCAAAGATGGAATTCACAAAGTGTCCAATTGGGTTTATCTTATTTGATTCCTCCGCCACCGAATCCAATTAGAAACCCGTCAAAACTGCTTAACTCGGGTTGTTTCAAACGTTTATACAAATCTTCGCGAATAATACAAAATTTACTTCCCGGTGTCGAACAATGCTTTACACTCAATTTTGTCAATTTTAATAACTTTACAGGTTATTTCTTCTTTCGACTTAAAACCTTCTTGTGTTTGGTTTGAATTGACTGTTCATCTCTTCCTTTTTACAATCTTTAGCTATATGACCAAATCCATTACATTTGTAGCACTTTCTACCTTTCTCTTTATCATCACAATTTTTCGAGTAATGTCCTTTATTTCCACAATTGTAACTCCACGACATCGTTTTTAACATCTTTATTATTTCTTTTCATCATTTTGTCTTTCACTTTTGCACTGTTCTCGTCGTTTTTGTATTTACCACTGTCTTTCTTACTTTCTTTTTCACTCATTGTTTTATACTGCTT
>NW_027172884.1:0-2450 GCF_018151085.1 Drosophila tropicalis
TAAAATGCTAAAAATAAACATAATCGGGGCAGAACTGGGAACACCTGATGACAATTCCTGCGATTCAAAAAGTAAAGGAAATGCTGAGCTCGGTGAACCCGTTTTGACTCGTTAAAGGTTAATCTTGGAATCCTGATATAACCCTCGCTAAATCATATCTTAAGTGTTCCTTTCTGTGTTAATAATAGTCATGCAGCCATTGATCTCAGCTTTCATGATATATTTTAGCATTAGCGATTTTTTCGGGATGATACTATGCGCGGTACGTTCAGCAAGTGGCCCTCTATTGCCACTGACAGGACATAGCCTGTTACGCGCGGGCTTCCCGCCAGATATCTCGCCCACCTCCACCCGTTGACCGACCGAGGGGTGCAGCCGTATAACGGGGGAACGGCACTGAAAAAACATGGACAAATACACAGAAAAAATATATAAACAAATAATACTACAGCCATCTATTAACTTAAATGACAGGATAGATGTTTGAAGCAATTAATAGAAACCCTGTTTCCATTGGGAGGTGAAATGGAAGGGCTGTAACTATTAGATATCCTAAAAGTTGCCATGCATAATATAGTTATTGTTTAGGGCTCAGAAGAAAACTAGGAAGCCACAATCCCGAAGATACCTCGCTAAGCATTGTGTGGCTACATCATGAACTTGCAATCACATTCCATACAGAGCAATAATCTGATGAACGACGTTTTTGAAACTTCATAGTTATCGCGTGGTCTTCAGCTTTATTTTCAAATTGATAACTCACGAGAGAACCGTGGAGGTTTGTTAGTTTCCGCTCCAGCCTACCAAGAGGCACACAATGATCAAAGAGTGAATCAGGCTGGTCATAGAAAAGCGAACAGCTGAGTTCCGCTAGTCTCTACAAAATTTCCAAAGCGATGTTGACCAATCGGTAGTAGCAATGTTTTCATTAAGGCTGGCAAAGTCAGTCTTACGAAAAGCATCCTAGTTAGAGGTAACTCATCGGAAAACCAAGCAATGGTGAAAAGCAAGGCAAATCAATTTAAATTTAATGATGAAATTTGTCTTCTGAGCAACAAATGGTTCATCCTCTAGAAACTTACAATAAGAAGAACTTAACACAAAATAAGATATAACGATTTTCCATTAGAATTTAAGACAGTATTGACTTGGGATAAAAGATAAGCCTAGAAGGCCATCAATGAATTCATGCATGTAAAGAGGGCAGCACGCGTGGTAGATTCATCTGTAAGTGACCATGCTAAAGCGGGTAAATTAAAATCAATACCTACAACTATGAGCAAGTCTTGACTGGAAACTAAGGAGGAGACAAACTGAATTGCCTCTAAATGCTTAAATATACCACTCATGTCTGATAATGGTGGAATATAGCCAAGTAATGGAAAGCATTAAAAGATTTAAAAATTTACTTTTAATACCGACAAATTCAAATCTCCTGGGTACTGAGAAAATTGAAATCATTTCAGATTATAAAGCAGCAAAAAATCAACAGCTATCAGAACGCCACCAGCTGCTAGTCGAGAAAAATCTGGTCACGTCTGAATATAGAAAGCTTGAGGAAAACCCGATGCATCAAGCAATATTCAGGCTTTTAGCCAGATGACTTGCAAAAGGCTTAGAATGTTATGTCTCTGCAGAAAAGTTATTCATTCGCATAGAGATTAGAAAGTTTAGATTTCAAACCTCTAACGGGTTCTCTGGTAACCTTCAGGCTAGAGGGACGGAAGTTGTTTTTTGACACACCAGCAGATGCCTGATGGGTGGAAATAAGTGTTAGCTGTTGTTGGCAAGCGAATCGGTTTCCGATTTTTTTCAAGCAGCATATTCCAACCATTAGAGTTTACTAAAAATCTTCTCACATACAGTGTCGAAGCATATTGGCAGAAACACTAATTTTAGCGACGAAATGTCCTGAGAATAAGAAAATAAACTTCGGATGTTGAAATTATTATTAATTAAACCGATAATAGATTTAAAAGTTAAGTAAAGTATTTAATCGCGGGAAAAAATAAAAGTTGATAAGCACAAAAAAACACGTCCGTCCTCTGCAGCGAGTGAAAGTTTCTCCGAAGGGCCACATGAGCAAGGACTGTAGAAACCCGACAGAAGTGTCTTGGATCATTGGGTTGCCAAGTGTCCACTTAATAAAGTGAAGCTAACTTCAAGGATGCGACGACGTTGTTAAGATATATTTAAAACACCAACTAATCCTTACTTAATTACAGCATGCTTCATAGACTCAGGCAGTGATGTTTCACTTATTAAAATCTTTTTGTTTGCAGAAAAGATACATTTAATTTCATAATCATAAATATTACGGATTAAATAAGAGTCCACTTTTGTCATATGGAAAAGCCTTACACTTGAAAGGACAGAAGGCGAAAATGAACTTGGAGAGCGGTCGGAGTTTGAGTCCCTTGTCATTGCAATCATGCCATACAGATTTGCAA
>NW_027172885.1:0-801 GCF_018151085.1 Drosophila tropicalis
ACAAAAAATAATCCGAGTTATGCATATAAATGTTTTTCCATAAAGCCGGAAGAAAATTGAAATTTTTCCTTTACTGGTGTATGGTATACCTAAGTCGGCGAGACGACTACTTTATTTATATTATCGAGTCTTCACATTTTTCAAATTGGATAACTCTCGAGAGAACCAGGGAAGTTTGTTAAGCCTCTCCTGCCTACCAAGAGGCACACAAATATCAAAGAGTGAGTCCAGAGTATTATAAAAGAAGCGAACAGCTGAGTTCAAATCTCTACAATTGTACAGATAAGACCAGTCCTTAGTAATAATGAATGTAAGTAATAACGTTGGACAAGTCACTCACTATAGCAGTCAACTTCTTCACGGTGCCCTCGGTGCAATATTATTGTAAATCAACAAAATTCATCTATAACCGGGAAACCATACAACCATGCCTGTAAAAGTTAAAGGTCAGCCTAACTGTACACTAGATACTACAAAATATAGATAGTATTGCAGTCCAATGCTGATGTCATAAGAATTCTAAAATTTATTCCGGGCAGTCGGTAGTATTTATCCACCAAAGCTGAATCCAGGTAACAAACCTCTCATTCTTTATAAGACCAGACAAACGGTTGCAGTTTGAAGACCGACTCAGCTTTTCATGCTGATCAAGAATATATATACTTTATGGGGTCGGAAACGTCTCCTGTGCGTTACAAACTCCTGACCAATTTTTTAATACCCCCTGCAAGGGTATAATAAATCAAATTTTAAAGTTAACAAAATATATGTGTGACCATTTCTGACTTGTGTCAAGAAATG
>NW_027172886.1:0-297 GCF_018151085.1 Drosophila tropicalis
CTCCTGTTCCACGAGTCGGATACATAAACTCATACAAACTTGGGAGAACCTATCAACAACAATAAGTAATATGATTGTAACGCTTTGTTGTGATTCCACCTGTCATCGTGACTGGTCGGGTGATATGTCATCAATGGCTGATTCTTACTATTGCTATCAACATTCTTCCTTTTTGCCGGTCTTGGTATTAACAACAAGACATTTCCACGTAACACTTTCAACACGGGACTACCTTTCTTTTTAATTTTGGAATATAATACGATTTTTCTACGATATCCTGAGTCTTTCTAGCTCCAA
>NW_027172887.1:0-1878 GCF_018151085.1 Drosophila tropicalis
TGCAGTTAAATGAAATATCAATAGTAAATACATTACAAGATTATACCCAAAATATTTATGTAACCAACAACGTAACACAACTAGAACCAATCTCTTATATTCCAACTAAACAAATCATTTTCGAGAAAAAACTGCGTTCAACAAAATATTTTATATCATAACTACCACAACATTTATAATTACACTAATAAGTTTAACCCTATATCTTATCTATAAATTTATGTGAATATCAAACAATTTTTTTATTACACAAATTAAGATGAAACTTTTGTACATTAAATTGACTCAGTTTTGACAATTTTTACATGAATTGTCCCCTCCCTAAAATTTCACTTGCACCACAGCAAGCACTTCCGAATCTATATTCTGTATTTCCCGCCTGAGCATTTCGTATAGCAATCGAGCTGCAGGACACCGAATCAGGACACCTGAAGCACTAAAGGTAAAATTATTGGATGAATACGAAGCGCGAAATCGAAACAAAGGAGAATCATCACCAGGGGCACTGATGATAAATAAGAGATTCAATAATGGTGCACCAGGGTCGTCCAAGGCAGGGGGTTTCAAATACAAATGTTATAATTGTGGAAAGGTTGTGGGCTCAAGGCGAAAAACTCCGGAGAAAACACTGAGTCATATTCAAGTATGTACATACAAGAGAGCAAATCTTACACGCACAAGCCTAAAGGGATGGTGCCTGGACTCTGGAGCAACGTCACATATGTGTTCAGAGAAGGAAAGGTTTAATAAAACGTATGCAGAAAAATCGCAAGAGTTAAAACCTTGCAAACGGCGAAAGTACACAGCAATTAATGGAATCGGTTTAAACCAAACTAAGTTTTCTACAAACCTTTTGAACACACTGTATGTACCAGATATTAGAAAAAATCCACTGTCAATAGCGAAGATATGTGACCACGGTTTTAATGTGTTATTTAAGAAGAATTTTGCAGAAATAATACAGGTGTCCAATGGGCAAGTAGTTTTTGACGCACAGCGAAACATGACCTATACCATGTCGAATAAAAGGGGGAAAAAAGCCATTTAGCAGTCGGAAACAAAACAAGTATCGGGGAGTGGCATGAACGTTTTGGTCACTTAAACGAAAAGGACTTAAAAGATGTCATCCAAAAGGAAGAGTACATGGGGCATGCGTAAACATAAATGAGAGTCTACCAATCTGCGAAGCATGCATTAAGAAAGAAGCAATCACGAAAACCGTTTCCTGCATCCGACTCCAAATCAAAAGAACTACTAGAACTAATACATAGCGATGTATGTGGACCAATGCGAGTAAGTAGTCATGGAGGTAGTCGATACTTTGTTACATTTATAGATGATTTTTTCGAAATGGTGCGAATTGTATACTATCAAAAGTAAAATAATTTTATTACACAAATTAAGAATGGAAACTTTTGTACATTAAATTGACTCAGTTTTTGACAATTTTTACATGAGTGTCCCCATCCCTAAAAATTTCACTTGCAACACAGCAAGCACTTCCGAATCTATATCCTGTATTTCCCGCCTGAGCACAGGCTAGTGGCCTTTTAGCCTAGAAAACAGCGGATGTTTACTGCAAATGTCGCAGTCGGTATGATAAGACCGAAATAATTTAGTGCGTGCAAAACTTGGTGTATAAGCAGCCGTTACGGATATCGAATCTAAGGTTGCGTAACCAGCAAAAACTTTTGTTCATGTATCATAAAAATAAATAAATAATTGCGTGCGCGAAACTTGTTGCAAGCCACCGCTCCAGATATCAAATCTAAGGTTGGCCCGTGATCAAGACTTTTTTGTGCTAAAAACAAGTAAAGGAGCTGCAAGCAAATCAATCCCAACCCCCGAAAATTTTGTTGTTTCTTTTTATCCGCAAAA
>NW_027172888.1:0-2857 GCF_018151085.1 Drosophila tropicalis
AGGAGAAAAGTGTAGAGCCAGAAAAAGCTGTAGCCCAAATCTTTGGTTATAAATCATAGCAGGTATGTAGGTTAATTAGAATTTTTACCTCGCCGCCATCTGCATCTTACTCTATATCCTAGATTGGAAACTTTTACTTTTTCTGGCCAATATTGCTGATAGCTTTCGTTTGGGAAGATTATTTTCTGGAAAACCGGCGAGTTTTCAAATACCCATTTCTGGTGCCGGAATTTTGATGCATCCGAATTTTCGGTTGTCGTTGCCTTCTGGAATTGGCATTCGGACATTGAAAAGACACCGCCAACATAACACCGGCAGTACCACAACGTTTCTAAGTTAAGGCTTACGGTGCGGCCAAAATTAGTCTCATTTCCCGAAGGTGTCTAACCTTCGGTGAACCGGATTTTTTGGCAGCAAGGTTTAAAAGGCAGTGGCCTACCTAACCTTCTGACGCTGCTGACCCAGACAAAGTTTGTCTTTTAGCCAAATTCTGGATACTGCTTGCTGTTACCTATTTAGCGCATTCCATGTTGACCACCTCCGAAAGCTCCTACAAATTTTTTAAATTAACCTCGTTTTGAACGAAATCTTTAAGTCCCTGATATTTTCATTTCTGATCTTATTATTAAATTTTAATTCCTAATCAAGTTAAAAAGAAAAAAAAATATCAAAAGAAGTTAAATTCGGCTATGCCGAAGTTTATATACCCTTGCAGTCCTTGACAATAATAATTTCACATGTTCAAAATTTGTTTTCTGCAACTCAATTCATTAATATACAAACAAAACAATTTTACTCTTCATACTATGTACAATTTGTTCTTCTTCTTCCCTCATTCCCTAAGCAAAGCAAGGCACGCATACACATACAGTTTATGTAGCGTTGCGTCTGTGAGAGAACTTGTAATAAGATGAATAATTACAGAAAAAAAATGTTAACTGGATTCATTTAATATTCCTTCTATATTTTTTTTTTTCTATTCTATAATCTTCTACAATAATTAATAATGTGTAACTAGTAAGCTCTCTTTTTCCTACTAGTTTTAGTCCCTCTTATTCAATAGTTTAATTAACTTTGCGTTCCATTGTTTTGCAAGTCTGAAAGTTCGGAATCTCAAAATGTTGAGTCATTCCAGACCAGCTGTTTAAAATTAGTCTGTAAATATTTCTTTAAAATTTATTGTGTACAACAAGAAATGCTTCTATCTGAAATTATAATGAATTTGAATATGATTGCTTAAGCTTTCTTATTAATTTTCCTAGTGATATGGGTACATGAGTTGATATCGATCAGTTTTTGGGAATCTTTACAAATGCCAATAAAGATTCATGGTTGGGAGGGTATAGAACTGATAAGGTCCATCTACATCTTGACCTCAGTAACCGCTAGCTTGTGAACAAAAGGATACACCTTAATTTCTTTCGTTTTTATACCCCTTGCAAAAAGGGTATATTAATTTTGGTCAGAAGTGTGCAACGCATAGAACGAAGCATCTCCGACCATACAAAGTATATATATTCTTGATCAGCACGACGAGACGAGTTCAACTAGCCATGTCCGTCCGTCCGTCCGTCCGTCCGTCCGTCTGGATCAACGCAAACTCCTCCTAGACCGTAAGAGCTACAGAGCTGAAATTTTGCACGTAGGCTTGTATATACTGCAGGCGTTGTATATCTCGGATTCAGCCGGATCGGACCACTATATCATATAGCTCCCGATACAAACCCCCAAAGTCACGAACAGTGACTTTTCTAATAACTTCGTTATTTTCTATGCTATTATCGTGAAACTTAATATTAGAGAGTTTACTACGCCTATAAGCGACTATGCCAAATTTGATCAAGATCGGGTGACTATATCATATAGCTCCCATACAAACGCCAAGTCACGAACAGTGACGATCTCAATAACTTCGTTTATTTTCTATGCTATTATCGTGAAACTTAATATTAGAGTTTACTACGCCTTATAAGCGACTTATGCCAAATTTGATCACGGTCGGGTGACTATATCATATAGCTCCCATACAAACGAAGCCAAGTCACGAACAGTGACTTTCTCAATACCTCGTTATTTTCTGAGCTATTGTCGTGAAACTTAATATTAGAGAGTTTACTACGCCTATAAGCGACTATGCCAACTTGATCAAGATCAGGTGACTATATCATATAGCTCCCATAGGAACGATTGGTCGAAAACAGTGACTTTTGTAAATAACTTCGTTACTTTTAACGCGATTGCTTTTAAATTAAACATTTCTTAATTTAATATATATGTTAATGACTGTGCCGAATTTGATAAAGATCGGGTGACTATATCATAGGCTCCCATAGGAACGATCGGTGGAAAAAATGTGACTTTGATCAATATCTTCGTTATTTCCTATGATTATAGGCCTTTCTTTTTTAAGCAAGCCTTTTTAGATAAAACGTTCTTCCACATTGATGGCTAATAGGTAAGGATAGAGTTACCAAAAAAAGTTGCAAGGGTATACAAACTTTGACGCGGTCGAAGTTAGCCCCGGCCCTCTGGTTTTTTATTAACATGAATGCCTTACTGTTTTCGTAAGTATTTTCTGCCAGTCATTCTATTTTCATTTAAAGTTAGTTTCAGTAGAGATCCTAATAAAATTAAATTTTATAATTAAAAGGTAGAGATTCAGCAAACAACGATACGACTTTGACAAAGATGACACAGCCCATGACATTGGTCGCTTTTTAGGAGAACTGAATATGTCATGTAAAAACAATAAACCCAAGTTACCTTTATGCAAACGTTTCACTTACAGCTTACACCACACGATCATTACAACAAGAGCTGACATCATACTGGTTGTGTATTTAGCATTTAACCAAAT
>NW_027172889.1:0-696 GCF_018151085.1 Drosophila tropicalis
ATACAATTCGATGCTACTAAGAATCGACACAATCGTCGGTTTTTTCGCTCGCTTGTGCGCTTTCACGAACATGCACGTTCGCGTCTGGTCCTACAGAGGTCTCACGAGACATCGTCGGCGACTGGTTAGCACCCACTTGATCCGGTGTACTTGGCTGCTCAATGTTTCCCACGCCGCGCTGCTCAATAAAAGGAAACCGGACCAACATCCACAAGTTGTCCGGCAAGCACATTTGCGAACACTGCTGGGCTGACTGCCTGCTCTTCGGGTACATCACTCTCTCCAGACTGATTCTGTGCCATGACTTGTTTTACCAATGCTCGCAATTGGTAAATTGACGCTTCTTTGTCCAAGGTACTTCCTTGGCCGCTAGCAACTCAAACAATGCGGTTTTGTTTAATTTAATAATTTCGGTGTATTTCATGAAAATACGTTCTTTAGGGCAAACCCACACCTGATTTGTAAACTCTCTACTTTTTAAAGTAATTAATCCCTTGGGATTGATTTTATATTTCGGATTTTATTTATTTTCAAATTAAGTGCACATGCGGTCTTATTCACTATATTCAAGAGAGTGTGCCCGTACCCCGCCTTAGCGTATTATACCCATTTAGTGTGCCCAAATTCGGTTATCAGGGAAATTCACTGAGACGAGGAGCGAGGCTTATTTAAAATATTCCCAATGTTTACATACAT
>NW_027172890.1:0-712 GCF_018151085.1 Drosophila tropicalis
TATCTAAAAAGGCTTAAGCTCGAGAAAAAGAAAGGCCTACAATCATAGCAAATAACGAAAATATTGATCAAAGTCACTGTTTTCCACCGATCGTTCCTATGGGAGCTATATGATACTAATTCACCCGATCTTTATCAAATTCGGCTTTGATCATTAACATATATATTAAATTAAGAAATGTTTAATTTAAAAGCAATCGCGCTAAAAGTAACAATTTAGTTACAAAAGTCACTGTTTTCGACCAATCGTTCCTATGGGAGCTATATTATATAGTCACCTGATCTTGATCAAATTTGGCAAAGTCGCTTATAGGCGTAGTAAACTCCCTAATATTAAGTTTGATACAATAGCTCAGAAAATAACAGAAAGTTATTTAGGAAAGTCACTGTTCGTGACTTGGCCGTTTGTATAGGGGCTATATTATATGGTCACCCCGATCTTGACCAAATTTGGTATAGTCGCTTATAGGCGTAGTAACTCTCTAATATTGGAAGTTTCACGATAGTAGTATAGAAAACAACGAAGGATTGGGATAAAACACTGTCTCGTGACTTTGGAGTTTTGTATGGGAGCTATATGATATAGTGGTCCGATCCGGCTGAATCCGGGATATACAACGCCTGCAGTATATACAAGCCTACGTGCAAAATTTCAGCTCTGTAGCTCTTACGGTCTGGGGAGGTTTGCGTTGATCAGACGGACGGACATGGCT
>NW_027172891.1:0-231 GCF_018151085.1 Drosophila tropicalis
AAATTGAGATAAAAAGAAAACTTGAGTAATTGCTTCCAATTCCACTCAATAGCTGGCAATTTTAGTTAGAAAAAAATATATATATATTTATCGATCAAAAACATTTATGTTCTTAAACAAGAAAGTAATAACATGGCTAAACAAATTCTTTTGATTTAAGCGAAAGTAAAAATTCTCAAAATTTCCTAAAAAATCCCTTAAGCACTTGAAAATGTCTATATTAAAGAATTT